>NC_071998.2:55038929-55341960 GCF_028885655.2 Pongo abelii
CAGATATCCCTACCCTGCCTACTATAGCCTACACCCCTACACACCATCTGAAGCCTGAGGTCAGACCCATCTAGCTTGGCACTTCCTCTTACCCCAGTCCTCAGAGCCCAAGCATGCTGCCTTAGGACCTGGGGATCACTACACCCATTCCACCACCTCTGGCATCTGTGCAGTCCCTTCAGGAACCTGAAGATGGGCCCACCCAGCCTGACACCAACACCACTGCCAGCACCCACCCACATGCACTACCTAGGAGTCTGGGGACTGTCCTGCCCAGCCCATCGAGCCATCACCAATACAAATGTACACTTCTCAGGACCCAGAGGGTCATCTGCCACTACTAACTGCCATCACACACACCATACTTTCTTCCCAGGGACTGAAGAACCTGCCCACATGCCCAACCCACTGCCGCCAATACCAGCATCTGAACAAGCCACCCTGGAGGCCCAAGAATCAGCCTGCCTGGACCTGCTGACACTGGTGACAGTATACACCATCCTGGGGTCCAAGAACAGGGATGCTTGGCCCTCCACTGCCACCACTGGAGGCTGAAGACTGGCCCATCTGGAATCTCTGTTTCCAGCAAAAGTTCACCAGGGCCTCCACTAATAACCATACCCTAAGCCACCAAGGAAATCAGGCATACCACTGATGTTGTTTACAGCCAAAGAAACTGTACAGAGAGACTACACTACAGTATGCACCCAAAATAAAAGCGAAAGGGCCACACCTGACCAACACCATTAATGCATCTTCAGAAAAATTTCTCTCCTATGAAAGCAAATACAAAAAATTGGAAGAAGTGACAATAATAGCAAATATGAAGGTATCAATGTAAGAACACAGGAAACTTATAAAAGCAAGGAAATATGACACCTCTAGAGGAATCCAGTAATTCTCCAGTAACAGATCTCAATAAAAAAAAAAATTCACAAAATCGCAGAAAAAGAATTCAAAATTTTGACAGTAAAGAAGCTCAGTGAGATACAAGAGAATTCCAAAGAACAATACAAAGAAATTAGAAAAACAATTCAGGATATGAATATGAAATTTACCAAAGAAACAGATATCATTAAAAAGAACTAAATAGAAATTCTAAAACTGAAGAATTCATTAAATTAAATACAAAATATATTTGAAAGCTTCCACAATAGACTAGATCAAGCAAAAGAAAGAATCTCAGAACTTGAAGACAGGTCTTTTGAAATAACTCAGTCAGACAAAAATAAAGAAAAGGGAATAAACAAAGCTTTCATGATATATGGAAATGTGGAACACCATGAAGCTACCAAATATATGAATTACCAATATCCCAGAAGGTGAAAAGAGAACAAAAGTGTTCAAAAACCTATTTAACAAAATAACAGATGAAAACTTCCCAAGTCTAGCAAGAGATACTGATTTTTAGATACAGGACACCAAGCAATCCCTAAACAGATAGAATACAAAAGGTCTTCTCCAGAGCACATTATAGTCAAATTGTCTAAAGTCAAAGCAATTAGCTGGGCATGGTGGTGCATGCCTGTAATCCTAGCTAGTCAGGAGGCTGAGGCAAGAGAATCGCTTGAACCCGGAAGGTGGAGGTTGCGGTGAGCCTATATTGCGCCGTTGCACTCCAGCCTGGGCAACAAGAGTGAGACTCTGTCAAAAAAAAAAAAAAAAAAAAAAAAAAAAGAAAAAGGAGAGAATCCTACAAACAGCAAATGAAAGCATTTACAAAGATTACAAAGAACACCTATAAAAGAACCCCCATCAGACTAACAGTAGACTTTTCTGTAAAAACTTTACAGGCCAAAAGAATGGGATGATAGACTCAAAGTGCTAAAAGAAGAAAACTGTCACTCAAGGATATTATGGACAGAAAAATTATGCATAAATTAATGAGAAATAAAGTCTTTCCCAGACAAGTAAATGCTGAGGGAATTCACTACCACTAAATTAGCCCTATGAGAAATGCTGAAAAGAGTCCTAAATCTGGAATTGAAAGGATGAAAGTTACCACCACAAAAACACACAAAAGTCTAAAATGCACTGGTAAAGCAAACATACATATGCGGAAGAGAAAAGACTCAAATGATACCACTTCAGAAACCGCCAAACCACAAGGACAAACAATAAGAGAAAAAGAAAAGAACAGACAACATACTAATAACCAGAAAACAATTGACAATATAACAGGAACAAAACTTTACATATTAATAATAACTTTGAATGTACGTGGATTAAATTTGCCACTTAAAAGATGTAGGCTAACTGGATGGATAAAAAAACATGATTCAACTATATGCTGCCTTCAAGAAATATGCTTTACCTGTAAAGACACATATACACTGAAAATAAAGGGATGGAAAAAGATATTCCACAGAGAAACCAAAAGTAAGCAGGGGTAGCTATACTTATATCAGATAAAGATACTTTAAGTCAAAAACAGTTAAAAAAAAAAGACAAATAACATCATTATATAATGATAAAGGGATCAATCCAGCAAGAGGATATAATATTCTAAATATATATGCCCCCAACACACTGGAGTACCCAGATTTATATATCAATTATCGTTGGATCTAAAGAGAGAGAGAGAGACTCCAATACAATGATAGTGGGGGATCTTAACACCCCACTCTCAGCATTAGACAGATTATCTAAACAGAAAATCAACAAAGAAATATTGGATTGAAATTGAACCTTAGACCACATGGACTTATAGACATTTTATTCAACAGCAGCAGAATACAATTCTTCTCATCAATGCATAAAACATTCTTCAAAATAAACCCAATGTTGGTGACAAAACAAGATTCAACAAATTTTACTAAATTTAAATCATATCAAGTATCTTCTTAGACCACAGAGGAATAAAATTAGAAATCAATACCAAGAGAAACTTTGGAAACTATACAAATACATAAAAATTAAAGAACATGCTTCTAAATGGCCATTGGCTCAATAAAGAAATTAAAATAATTTAAAAATTTCTTGAAACAAATGACAATGGAAACACAACATACCATACTAAAACCTGTGTGATACAGCAAAAGCAGCACTAAGAGAAAATTTTCCACAACAAATACCTACATCCAAAAAAAGGGAAATATTTCAAATCATCTAACAATGCACCTCAAGGAATGAGAAAAACCAGAATAAACCTAACTCAAAATTAGCAAAAGAATGGAAATAATAAAGATCAGAGCAGAACTAAACCAAATAGAGGCTAAAAAGAATGATGAATTAAATGAAAAATTGGTTATTTGAAAAGGTAAGCAAAACTGATAAACCACTAGGTAGACTAACCAAGAAAACAGAAGACCCAAATAAACAAAATCAGAAATGAGAAAAGAGACATTAAAGCTGATACCAGAGAAATGAAAAAGATCATCAGAGACTATTGTGAATACTAACAAACTGGAAAACCTAGAGAAAATGGATAAATTCCTAGAAACTAGGAAATCTAAACAGACTAATAATGAGTGGTGAGATTGCAGCAGTAATAAAAAGTCTCCCAAAAAAGAAAAGCCCAAGACTGGATGGATTCACTGCATAATTCCACCAAATACATAAAGAAGAATTAATACCAATCCTCCTGAAACTATTCTAAAAAATTGAAGGGGGAGAATTTGCCCTAAGTCATTTGACAATGCCAACATCACCCTGATACCAAAACTAGACAAGAGCACAACAAAAGAGAAAACTACAGGCCAATATTCCTGATGAATATAGATGCAAAAATCCTCAAGAAAATACTAGCAAACTGAACCCAACAGCACATCAAAATGATTATATACCATAATCAAGTGCATACCAAGGATGCAAGGATGGTTCCACACATACAAATTAATAAACATGATATATCACATCAATAGAATGAAGGACAAAAACCATATGATCATCTCAATACACATAGAAAAAGCATTTGATAAAATTCAAAACCCCTTAATGATAAAAACTGTCAACAAACTAGGCATAGAATGAACATAACTCAAAATAATAAAGGCCACATATGACAAACACGCAGCTGACAACATACTGAATGAGGAAAAGTTGAAAGCCTCTGCTCTAAGAATTAGAACAAGTCAAAGATGCAGACTTTCACCACTTCTATTCAACATAGTACTAGAAGTTCTAGCCAGAGTAATCAGTCAAGAAAAAGAAATAAAAGGCATCCAAATTGGAAAAGAAAAGGGCAAATTGTTCTTCCTTGCAGATGACATAACCTTATATGTAGAAAAAAACAAAAGTTTCCATCAAAAGCCTCTTAGAACTGAGAAATTTGGTAAAGTTGCAGGATACAAAATCAACACATAACAATCAGTAGTGTATCTATGCACCAATAATGAAGCCAAAAAAGAAATCAAAAAGGCAATCGTATTTACAATAACTACACAAATAAAATAAAATAAAATACCTAGGAATAAATTTAAACAAAGAGGTAAAATATATCTATAGGGAAAACTACAAAACACTGATTAAAAAAACTGAAGACACAAGCAAATGGAAACATTCCATGTTTATGAATCAGAAGAATAATTATCATTAATATGATAAACACTGCCAAAAAACAGTCTACAGATTCTATGCAATCCCTATCAAAGTACCACATCATTTTTCATAGAAATAGAAAAAAAATTCTAAAATTTACATGGAACCAAAAAAAGAGCCCAAAAAAGCAATCCTGAGTTAAAAAAAAAAAAAAAAAAAACCTGGAAGCATCATATATCATATTACCTGAAAACATATCACAAGGCTATAGTAACCAAAACAAAATAGTATTGGTGTAAAAATAGACACATAAACCAATGAAACAGAATAGAGAACTCAAATAAATCCACAAATTTATAGCCAACTGATCTTCAACAAAGCCATTAAGAATATACATTAAGGAAAAGACATCCTCTTCAATAAATGGTGCTGGGAAAACTGGATAATCTCATGCAGAAAGATGAAACTGGACACCTATCTCTCACCATATACAAAAGTCAACTCAAGATTCATTAAAGATTTAACTGTAAGACCTGAAACTATAAAACTACTAGAAGAAAACATAGGGCTGTTCAGTACATGGGTCTAGGCAGTGATTTTATGGCTAGAACTCAAAAGCATAGACAGCAAAAACAATAATAGACAAATGGGACTAAATCAAACTAAAAAGCTTCTGCACATCAAAAGAAACAGTCAATAGAGTGAGGAGAGAATATCTTGAAAGGGAGAAAATGTTTGTAAACTCCTTCATGTGACTAATATTCAGAACATACAAGAAACTCAACAGTAAAAAAAACTGACAATAAATAATCCCACTAAAAATGGGAAAAGGACAAAAATAGACATTTCTCAAAATAAGACATACATATGGCCACCAGGTATATGACAAAATGCTCAGCATCACTAATTATCAGGGAAATGCAAATCAAAACCACAATGAGACATCATTACACTGCAGTTAGAATGGCTATTATTAAAAAGACAAAAAACAACAGATGCTGGTGAGGATGTGGAATAAAAGGAATTCTTATACACTGTTGGTGGGAATGTAAATTAGTACAACTTCTATGGAAAGAAGTATGGAAATAAAAAAAAAACAACTGGAAATAGAACTACCATACGACCCACCAATCCCATTACTATTTATCCACAGGAAAAGAAGTCAGCATATCAAAAGGATACCTATATTCGCACATTTATCACAGCACTATTCACAGCAGTAAAGATATGGAATCAACCTAAGTGTCCAACAATGGAAAAATGAATTTTAAAAATGTGTGTATACATAATGGAATACTATTTGGCCATTAAAAAGAATAAAATCATGTCATTTGCACCAACATGAATAGAACTGGAGGTCATTATGTTAAGTGAAATAGCTAAGGCACAGGAAGACAAATGCCTCACATTCTCACTCATATGTGAAAGTTAAAAATTTTTATTTCATGGACACAGAGAATAGAATGACAGATATCAGAGACTGGGAAGAGTGGGTGAATGAGAGTGGGAATAAATTAATGGGTACAAACATATAGTTAGGTAGAAGAAAGAAGTTCTAGTGTCTGATAGCCAACTAGGGTGACTGTACTTAGCAACACTATTTTGTATGTGTTACTTCTTACTTTGTATTCAAGGTAACTAAGAAGAGAGGACTTGAAATGATACCAACACATAGAAATGATAAATACTCAAGGTGGTGGATACTCCAAATACCCTGACTTGATCATTACACAATCTATGCATGTAAGAAATACTCACATGTGCCCCATAAATATGTAAAATATTATGTATCAATAAAAGAAAAAATTCCCCAATACATAAAAGCAACATGGTACAGTAGAAACATCAGTTGCTCTGGAATCTGAGAGAGCTGGTTTTAAATCCAAGCCTGTTCATTTATTAATTGTGTGCGAGCCCCTACCCTTAAAATTTCTCATCTGTCAGATTGTGATAACACCTATTTCTTGGCACTATAGAGATGATTAGAAGTTAGTAAGAAATATATATATTCCATCTTAGGCACAGATAAAGGAGAAAACTTTGGAGAATCAAAGGCATTACTTAAACTCCCTCACCAGTACACAACTTTCACATACTTTCTTTCTTCATGTTCTTTTCCTAGAATCTTATATTTCTTTTTCTACTTTTCTCCCCAAAAATGACTCAATGTTTAGAAATCCTACCTTATAAAATCCACTTTGCAGATAGGGTTTAGAGACAAAAAGTTCTGTCACTAGGTTAGGGGGCTTTCTTCTCAACTTCTGTGTAAAGCTGGGTCTTGGCCCTACAGTCAGAAAGGTAGAGTATCAGTCCATTTTCACACTGCTATAAAGAACTGCCTGAGAGGGGGTAATTTAGAAAGGAAAGAGGTTTAATTGACTTACAGTTCTGCATGGCTGGGAGGCTTCAGGAAACTTACAATCATTGTGGAAGGCAAAGCCTTTATCACAAGGTGGCAGAAGACGAGTGAGCAGGGGAAACTGCCACTTTAAAACCATCAGGTCTCATGAGAATTCCCTCACTATCATGAGAACAGCATGGGGGAAACTGCCCCCACGATCCAGTCACCTCCCACCTGTTCCCTCCCCTGACAGGAAATGAGAATTGGGTGTGTTCACAGAGCCAAACCATTTCAGGTAGGGGGCATGAAGTATGTGCTGGGGAGAGCACAGCCCTCATCCCTCCCTCACCCTGATCGTCCGTCAGTACTATCATCAGAAGTGTGAAGCTGATATGAACATTCTTCAGCGTAGCAATCACTTCATTAATTTCTTTGCAGAACAGCTGTATTTGGGGCCCCTGCTGCACCCCTGCCCTTTAAGTAATAAGTTTCACATTTCGGATGTCATTATCTTAAAATTGCTTGTCACTACCACACATGGGCACCTTAGCTTCTCACACCCCAAACCTACTCTGTCATCAACACTGACCAGAAGTTATCAGTTTTAGATTTTATAGTAAACTAAACTTAATAAAATATTTTAAAGAAAAATAATATATATATCCAAATACATCAATCTTAGTTCTTTGTAGGAATATTACTTTGTTAAGAGAGCATAAGCAAGCTATCATTTATTGAGAATTCACACCTTCTGGTATCTCTTTATTGTATAGAGAAAATTTCTGAATTTATTTCACTGTGTTCCATTCTTTGGCATATGTGAAGGTGATATTTTAGAGGAGTTATGCAACATCCAAGGCTGGACAAGGCAGTTCTTACAGATATTATTGGTTTGCCTACATTATAAGCCCAATAACTCTGCTCATAGACCCATGCCAAAATTACAGTTTTCAGAAACTTCTGCAAAAGGATTTAAACAGTTTTGTGCCTTGCCACCAAAATGTGTGTTCATTTTCCTACACCTCCACACCTGGCAGTATTTCAGCCCAACATTTGTTACAGTATTTTCAGTTCATCTTGTTTATTTTCTGCTTTATTTTTTCCCTTGATGTACATTTTATGTGCAAAACCAAAGTTATCATTCCCCATGTATACTGCTACTGTTTAGCCCTGCTCCTAAGCCATATTATTCTTAATTAAAATACACTTTAAAATAACATGGTCAGCAGGGTTTAAAATTTTTACTTCCAGCCTCAACTGTTGTAGCCCATGTCCAGAATAGTATTTGTTAGATTTCAGATCCATAGCGCAAAATTGCAGAAATATTACTAAAAGTGAGTATTTGATATAAAATATTGTTTCTGAAAACGCATGTTTTAAAATATTGATGAGATGTCAGTATTGCAATAGGACAGGGAATGCATTGTTAAAAGGATGCAGTGTGGCAGTGTACATGAAGCTCAGAATTTGAAGTGAAATGGTCTAGATTAGTCGTTCTCTCCTAGTAAGTTCCTGGACCAGAAGTATCAGCACCACTTGGAAATTTGTGAAAAATTCAGTCTTGGGCCTTACCCCAAACTAACTGAATCAGAGAGTCTAGGGGTGGGATCCAGCAATCTGTCTGTTACCAAGTCTCTGGCCGACTCCTACCCCATGGATCTGACACATGCTGTGTGAGCATCAGTGGTTATTTTCAAACCTCAGATCAGCTGCTAACTCTATTTGTGGCCTTGAAAAAGTAACCTCTCTGAGCATTAGTTTCCCACTCCACGTTCTCTCTTTCCATTTTCCTTTCTTGTACTGTGACTGTTTAGAGTCAAGAAGGCAGGTCTGCTGGTGAAACTGATGTCTAGCTGGGGAACGATATGCCAGCTTCCACTTCTTGTAGATGCCCCAATATTCACATGAGATTTTCTTGACTCCCTTTGGGTTTGGAGTTTATTTTGTGGATTCTCTGAACTGGCCCTTCCCAGTAAAACTGTAGAGAAAGCGGCTAGGCCCCCAAATTGGGAGTCCCTTGGACTCAAAATATAAAACACAAAATGCAGAATCCTTTGTCTTCAGCCATGAGCCTTCACTATAATTCCAGAACCACAGGAAACACTTCCACTCGCCATTCTGCTATGTTGGCAACATGTGGATAATTATACACTGTACTCTCCATTTTGCAGAATTATTGTGAGGGTCAAATGAAAGAAATGATTATGGAAGTACTTTAAAAATTGTAGAGCACTACACGAATGCTAGTTTTTGTTGTAATCTAATACTCTACAGAATTTTTTTCTGTTTCTATTTCTCTATCCTTTACAATTCTAGTCTCAATAAAGAAAATGAGGCCTCTTCCCTTACCTGTAAGTATTTCATTGTCGGTTGCATCACTCTCATTTCTGTTTTACGAGGCAATGATAGTAAGGCCTCTTTTGGTTGTGAATAGCAGAAATCCATCACAGACTTGTGTAATACAGAAATGGGGAGACAATGAGGGTAACCCACAGAAACAAAGGAGGGGCTGTAAGAAGCAGGGCCTTGGGCTCTGGAATAAGAGAGTCAACACTGCCGTGGCTTCTTCTCTCCTGCTGTAGCTCTCATCTCTGTCAACCTTTCACTTTGCTTTGAGCACTAGCTTGTTTCTCCTACTCCAGCCAGGTAATCACCACGTGGCAGAGAACATGACCACAAGCAGCTGAGGTTCAACAATATTTGAGGAACTTTCTTTTTCTCACTGTGCATGTATGGATCCCAGGCATCTTTTTCTCACTATGCATATATGGATCCCAGGGAAGAACTCTGATTTGACCAGGAGTATGGGTACAGTTCTGGGTCATGTGACCACTCCTGAAGAATGAGTAGGGGGCAGCTCCTGGAGTACATAGTGTATCACCAGAAGAAAGATCTAGGGGAAGCTTGTTAGGACTACCAAAAAACTAGCTGGCTAACTAGCTAATGAATCCCTCCACAAGAATTATCTGGGGACGGTCAATTCTGTTACAGGGCCTGAGAGGAGATTTCTGTATCCACTTCCAGTGATTTACATGAATACAGAAAAGGACTTACAATGCTAATATACAAAATAATGCGAAAGCGTCTTTCTAAGCATAAAACCCAAGCCATAAATAAAGGTTCCTTTTTTTTCAGTAGAATCCAGCCAGTCATGTAGCTTATTATTTGTCAGTGAACAAAATCTAGATAAGAAATGAAACCCACAATACTGAGGTTGTAAGGAGCAAGGAGGTGTACCTGCCCTCATGATCCCATTGGCCCAGGAGTTAAGCGATCAAGCATGTTGATAATGCATTCCACGCTTTCTCGTGGCAATTTCCATCAAGGAAAAGACAAATGACAAGTTTATGGCTTTATGTGGCTTTTACACAAAACTGCATAGCTTCTTTCTGAAACACAGATGACAAATACTCAAATAATGTCTATGCCCTTTAAAATACTAAAGTTTGACTAGGATTTGATCTTTCTTCTTTAGATCAAAAACATCTAGCATTTCTTCCAAACTACATGTAACAAGAGACTACAGCTTCTTAAAACAAAACACACATGGGTGAGTGGCACAGTGTAAATTTATGGCTGAGAGAGGCAATGTTTGAAAAGTCGAGGATTTCCTAAGAGCCGTGGTGGCAACAATTTATGAATTTATATGTTGTTCCAGATTAAAGTAATTATTTAGACTGGCCCAGGGAAGCCAACATAATCCCCACTCTTAAAACAAGCTATAGATTGCATTTTCTTCTTGAAAGCCCTGGTTAGACTGGTACATCTTATCAATAATTTTGAAAACTATATTTCCACTGAGAAATTATAAAAGAAATAACACCATTCAATTTCTTCATGTTTTGCATTCTTTCAGAGTCAGCAAACATAAAAAAGTCAGCAGGTGGAGCTCCTATTCCCTCAGCAGACCTGATAGAAGTCCTTCTCTTGAAAGAACTTTCAATTACAGACTGTCTCTCTGGCAGCCCCGTTCTAGGCTCCCTGCAGACAGTATCAGAATAATATATGAAAATGCAAGACTTGGAGACATTACAGTATGCTGTCATAGGTCATGAAGGAGAAGAAAGAAAGAAGAGCCAGAAATCTTTTTTTTTTTTTTTTTTGCTATTTCTCCCATTTTACATTTCTTTTCAATTAACAAAGAAGGTGCCATCCTTCAAGAGTGAGACGTGACAGGTGTACTAATTCATTTGTTCCCTGGTACGCTTTGTACCAGTTCTCTCACCCTTTCACAATGTGGCACTTCATTACCACTGAGCTCAGCATTGGATCAGACAGGAGAAATGGTATCCAACAGGAGAATGAAAAAAGTATGGAACCAGAAAATGCCTTGGACCCCTCTTCAAATTTTGTTTTGTAGTTATTCTGTTGGCAAGTAAATTCACGAAAAATTTAAGTATCTTTCCCGTTAACCACTAAGTCTGATATCTTCTCTAAATTTTTCATAAGGGTGTGTGATTGCCATTTTGCAGTCAGCAATGACAATAAAAATACCCTTTTAATTCACTACATTTGATATGCACATAATTCCTTTAGTGTGAAACCTACTAGTAAGTAGTTCAATTTGCCATTTGTAAAGGAGTAGTGAGAAACTGGGTGATCGAATACATTTCTTATAAGGACCTGGCACATGGTATCATGTGACAGCAGATGGCATGTGAAAGCCGTTGTGGGAAATATGGCCCCTGTTAAATAGGCTGTGAATGTGCAAGGTTGTGCGTGTCTCCTCAGAGTGCCATTCAGTCACCCTGGCATCTGCAGGAGAGTAAACAGCATCTCGTTCACTTTCATAACAAAAGCTAATGTGAACGACCTCAGGAAAGTCATGGAGCTGCAGGTACATGCGGCCTGTTGGCCCTGTGGTCAAATGCACAGACCAAAGCTAATAGCATTCACTCCACAGGGGCCCTGAGCTTGGACAGGCCATGGACATTTGGAATGTATCAGAGTGTTCAATAAGGCACAAACAATTGAAATTTCAGGGGCTGCACGTGGAGAAGCAGAAAGAACGCAAAGTTCTCCATTTGGTATTAAAATTCCTCTCTGTCTATCCTACCCTGGTTGGAGAGAAAAAAGAGATTCCTAAGCATATCCAAAGGTGTTCCCTATACTAAGATCTTCAAACCTTTTGCACATTCTGAGAATTTCATGCTCTTCTCTTGATTCACACCAAGGAGAAGCTAAATTTTGCTCTGCAGTACACATCCAAGGCAGCATGCTAATGAGAATTATTATTAAGCAATGTAGAGTTGGCACCAGTCTCTTGCAATCTGCTCAGCAGCAGAAGCAGGAAGGGCAGAGGCAGAGAGTCAGAAAAGCAGCTTTACTGAATGCTCTTCTGGACCTGATTAGTTTTGGTCACTTTCAACACCAGGCAAAGCCAAGTATAATTGCAAGCTTCACAGGCATGGCACACTGTTTCCCACTCTAATGTATTTGGCCTCTCCTTAAAGGGACTTCTAGATTTTACTGTTGCTTTAAAAATCTTCCACTCTTTAAAACTGCAAAATCAAGAGTTTTTGTAAATGCAATAACTAGGGTACAGGAAAAATGGATTTGCTGTGCATTTGGGATTTCTTTCATTTTAGCACCCCATCCAAACAGGCCCATCTCAATCTCAGAATAGGAATTATGTCTCAGAACACTCCCTGGCATAGTTTTTGGAGTAGGCTGTAACATCTTGGTCAGATGGAAGGAACTGGACCACCAACCAGTGCCAAACAGAGGAGCCTGAAACTAGAGCTGTTATGAATAATTCTCCAAGTATTTAGACTAAACCCTTTTGTGAAGATGGAGCATGAAGGAAATTATTTGGAATTAAGCCACAAGACCAAAATAAAAGATCATTTTCACATTTGTATTGATTCATTATTAGACACACCTTATCAGAAAGGTTTTTACTGGAACATCCTGATGTGAGATGATCCTAAGATTAACAGGCAGCAGCCATCCATACTCACTCTCTCTGTGTGTGTTGAGCATTAGAACCATAGGCCCACATAGCTGATTGCCAGTCAGATATTCCTTAGGCACTTCAAATGGAATAAGTTCCGAATTGTATTCACCGAGGTATGTTCCTTTTCCTTTTCCTATAGTCTCTAATAGTCAAGAGACTTGGAAGTCAGCCTTGGTTGGCTTCTCAGTTTCCCTCAACTCTCTCTGTCTCTCAGATTCCTGAGCCCAACCCTAGACTTTCTGAATTCAAATCTTTGTGGATATAATTTAGAAATCAGTCTTCTAAAAAGCACCTCAAAAGATTATGTACACTCAAGTGTGTCTATCATTTTAAGAGAGAATATACTTTTTTTTTTTAACGTCAAAGTTTTTTTTTTTTTTTTTTAAATTTATGAAGTATTTATTGATCATTCTTGGGTGTTTCTCGGAGAGGGGGATATGGGAGGGTCATAGGATAATAGTGGAGAGAAGGTCAGGAGATAAACACATGAACAAAGGTCTCTGGTTTTCCTAGGCAGAGGACCCTGCGGCCTTCTGCAGTGTTTGTGCCCCTGAGTACTTGAGATTAGGGAGTGGTGATGACTCTTAAAGAGCATGCTGCCTTCAAGCATCTGTTTAACAAAGCACATCTTGCACCGCCCTTAATCCATTTAACCCTGAGTTGACACAGCATATGTTTCAGAGAGCATGGGGCTGGGGGAAAGGCCATAGATCAACAGCATCCCAAGGCAGAAGAATTTCTCCTAGTCAGAACAAAATGGAGTCTCCTATGCCCACCCCTTTCTACACAGACACAGCAACAATCTGATCTCTCCTTCCTTTCCCCACACTTCCCCCCCTTCTTTTCAACAAAACCGCCATCGTCCTCATGGCCCGCTCCCGATGGTCGCTGTCTCTTCGGAGCTGTTGGGTACACCTCCCAGACAGGGCAGCCTGGCAGAGGCGCTCCTCACCTCCCAGACAGGGCGGCCGGGCAGAGGCGCTCCTCGCTTCCCAGACGGGGCCGCCCGGGCAGAGGCGCTCCTCTCCTCCCAGACGGGGCGGCCGGGCAGAGGCGCTCCTCACTTCTCAGACGGGGCCGCCCTGGCAGAGGCGCTCCTCGCTTCCCAGACTGGGCCGCCCGGGCAGAGGCGCTCCTCGCTTCCTCCCAGACCGGGTGGCGGCCGGGCAGAGGCGCTCCTCACTTCCCAGACTGGGCGGCCGGGCAGAGGCGCTCCTCACTTCCCAGACTGGGCGGCCGGGCAGAGGCGCTCCTCACTTCCCAGACTGGGCGGCCGGGCAGAGGCGCTCCTCACCTCCTAGACGGGGTGGCCAGGCAGAGGCGCTCCTCACTTCCCAGACGGTGTGGCGGCTGGGCAGAGGGGCTCCTCCCTTCCCAGATGGGGCAGCCAGGCAGAGGCGCTCCTCACTTCCTCCCAGACGGGGTGGCGGCGGGGCAGAGGCGCTCCTCACTTCCCAGAGGGGGCGGCCGGGCAGAGGTGCTCCTCACTTCCTCCCAGACGGGGTGGCAGCCGGGCAGAGGCACTCCTCATCTCTCAGACGGGGCGGCCGGGCAGAGGTGCTCCTCATCTCCCAGACGGGGCAGCCGGGCAGAGGTGCTCCTCACTTCCTCCCAGACGGGGTGACGGCCGGGCAGAGGCACTCCTCACCTCCCAGACGGGGCGGCTGGGCAGAGGCGCTCCTCACCTCCCAGACGGAGTGGCCAGGCAGAGGCGCTCCTCACATCCCATATGGGGTGGCGGCCGGGCAGAGGCGCTCCTCACTTCCCAGATGGGGCAGCCAGGCAGAGGCGCTCCTCACTTCCTCCCAGACGGGGTGGCGGCCAGGCAGAGGCGCTCCTCACCTCCCAGACGGGGCGGCCGGGCAGAGGTGCTCCTCATCTCCCAGACGGGGCGGCCGGGCAGAGGTGCTCCTCATCTCCCAGATGGGGCGGCCGGGCAGAGGTGCTCCTCATCTCCCAGATGGGGCAGCCGGGCAGAGGTGCTCCTCACTTCCTCCCAGACGGGGTGACGGCCGGGCAGAGGCGCTCCTCACTTCCCAGACGGGGCGGCCGGGCAGAGGTGCTCCTCACTTCCTCCCAGACGGGGTGGCGGCCGGGCAGAGGCGCTCCTCACCTCCCAGACGGGGCGGCCGGGCAGAGGCGCTCCTCACCTCCCAGACGGAGTGGCCAGGCAGAGGCGCTCCTCACCTCCCAGGGTGGGCGGCCGGGCAGAGGCGCTCCTCACTTCCCAGAGTGGGCGGCCGGGCAGAGGCGCTCCTCACTTCCCATAGGGGGTGGCAGCCGGGCAGAGGCGCTCCTCACTTCCCAGATGGGGCAGCTGGGCAGAGGTGCTCCTCACTTCCTCCCAGACGGGGTGGCAGCCAGGCAGAGGCGCTCCTCACCTCCCAGACGGGGCGGCCGGGCAGAGGCGCTCCTCACTTCCCAGAGTGGGCGGCCGGGCAGAGGCGCTCCTCACTTCCCATAGGGGGTGGCAGCCGGGCAGAGGCGCTCCTCACTTCCCAGATGGGGCAGCTCCCAGACGGGGCGGCTGGGCAGAGGCGCTCCTCACTTCCCATATGGGGTGGCAGCTGGGCAGAGGCGCTCCTCATTTCCCAGACGGGGTGGCGGCCAGGCAGAGGCGCTCCTCACTTCCCAGATGGGGCAACCGGGCAGAGGCGCTCCTCACTTCCTCCCAGACGGGGTGGCGGCCAGGCAGAGGCGCTCCTCACCTCCCAGACGGGGCGGCCGGGCAGAGGTGCTCCTCATCTCCCAGACGGGGCAGCCGGGCAGAGGCGCTCCTCACTTCCTCCCAGACGGGATGGCAGCCGGGCAGAGGCGCTCCTCACTTCCCAGATAGGGCGGCCGGGCAGAGGGGCTCCTCACATCCTAGACGATGGGCGGCCAGGCAGAGATGCTCCTCACTTCCTAGACGGGGTGGCGGCGGGGCAGAGGCTGTAATCTTAGCACTTTAAGAGGCCAAGGCAGGAGGCTGGTAGGTGGAGTTTGCAGCGAGCCGAGATCACACCACTGCACTCCAGCCTGAGCACCATTGAGCATTGAGTTAGCGAGACTCCGTCTGCAATCCCAGCACCTCGGGAGGCCGAGGCAGGCAGATCACTCGAGGCCAGGAGCTGGAGACCAGCCCGGTCAACACGGCGAAACCCCGTCTCCACCAAAAATACAAAAACCATTCAGGCGTGGCGGCGCGCGCCTGCAATCCCAGGCACTCGGCAGGCCGAGGCAGGAGAGTCACAGGAGCCCGAGGCAGGGAGGTTGCAGCGAGCCGAGATCATGGCAGTACAGTCCAGCTTCGATAACAGTGGGAGACCGAAAAAAGAAGGAGAGGGAGACCGAAGAAAGGGGAGGGGGAGGGGGAGAGGGAGAGGGAGAGGGAGAGGGAGAGGGGAGAATATACTTTAAGCACATCATCTGACATTAGAAAATAAATTTAGTTTCTAAGACAGATAGCATAGACTGTGATTATTTTAAAAAATATTTTGGGCTGGTGCGGTGGCTCATGCCTGTAATCCCAGCACTTTGGGATGCCAAGGCAGGCGGATTGCCTGAGCTCAGGAGTTCAAGACCAGCCTGGGCAACACGGTGAAACCCCATCTCTATTAAAATACAAAAAAATTAGCCAGGCGTGGCAGCATGCGCTTGTAGTCCCAGCTACTCAGGAGGCTGAGGCAGGAAAGTTGCTAGAACCTGGGAGGTGGAGGTTGCAGTGAGCCAAGATTGCCCCACTGCACTCCAGCCTGGGCAACAGAGCAAGACTCCATCTCTAAAAAATAAATAAATAAATAAATAAAATAAAATAAAATAATCACATATTAATTATATTTTGTTATCTGCTCCTGGGTTACCAATCAAAATTAGTACATATTAGAAGAATTAGGAAATTGAATAAATGTAGATGATCACAATTTATGAACCAATTGAGCAACTTTCATTGATTAACTACTATATTATGTTTCAGGCACATTGCTAGTGGAATTTCCTGAGGTGAGAGGTCATTGCAGGAAGGTAGGGTTATAGATGACTTGAAAATACAACATGATTTTCCATGACTCCCATGCTCCTGATTTTCCTCTGTACCAGAACCCTAGATTTTAAGCTGGGAACATAAGATTATATTTACTAGTCTCTTTTGCACCTAGTCTGGCTATGTGTCTAAACTCCAGCTAATGGCATGTAAGTTGAAGTGTTGTGTGCAATTTCTCAAAGTTTCTTAAAAGAAGGGAGCATGCCTTTTCCTCTCATTTTATTCCTGCTTTTCTGCAGACAGGCTGGATAGCCAAGGACATCTTGGATCTCAAGGCAGCCTTGGGGATAGAGGTTATACGTAGCAGAACAACAAAATAGAAGACAGCTGGGTCACTCACACTGTTGAGAACATAGCCCTGAATCACTTACTCCCAGACTTAAAAATCAGAAAGAAAAGAGCATCTAATTTGCTGAAGCCACTATTTCATAGGTGGGGATGAGGGAAATTCTGTCACTTGCCGTTGAACTAATTTTAAATTAATAGAGATAGTATTTCTCAAATTTGGAGGCAAGATGTTAGGAGTATGAATTCATTACAGACAAGTCTTTGATTGCTTTTAGTGAAATCTAGAGATAAATATGTAGGCCCCTGTATAATGGTGACAGTTAATCACAAGTGTAAAGAATAGTGGGTTGGGCCTTCTCTTTTGTTTTTCTAAAAAAAAACTGTCACATATTAATTATATTTTGTTATCTGCTCCTGGGTTGCCAATCAAAATTAGTACATATTAGAAGAATTAGGAAATTGTATAAATGTAGATGATCACAATTTATGAACCAATTGAGCAACTTTCATTGATTACCTACTATATTATGTTTCAGGCACGGTGCTAGATTTATTTACAGAGGCCATAAAGAAATTTAATTTCTTGTCTCTCAAGTCAAATGGACTTCCTGTAGTTTTATTAATATGAGAGGAAGCTTAACTTAATAATGCCTATAAATTGGGGTTGAAGTGCAATGTTCTGCTTCCCTATTTCTTTTGTTGTTATTTTATATTCAGGGGATATATGAGCAGATTTGGTACAAGGATATATTGTGTAATGGTGAGGTTTGGGCTTCTAGTGGACTCATCACCCAAATAGTTAACACTGTACCCAATAGGTAATTTTTCAACCGTCACCTTCTTCTTACTCTATCTCCTTTTAGAGTCCCCAATGCCTATTATTTCCCTCTTTCTGTCCATGTGTATTCATTGTTTAGATCCCACTTGTAAGTGAGAACATGCAGTATTTCATTTTTCTGTTTCAGAGTTACTCAGAATAATGGCCTCCAGTTCTATCCACGTAGCTGTGAAGAACATGATTTTATTCTTATTTATTCCCTGGCCTATTTCTGATGATTGGGATGGGTGAGGTGAGCCAAGCTGGAAAGAAAGACCCCACTATACCAAACATGTTCTGTTAAGACATAAAGATAAGACAATTATTATTGAACACTCAGGTAGGTTTCAAGAGGTAGGGCATATTTTGGGAGAGCTACATAATTTGTGGAGTCCAGTGCAAAATGAAAATATGGGGCCCCTTGCATTAGGAGAAATACCTAATGTAGATGACGGGTCGATGGGTGCAGCAAACCACCATGGCACGTGTATACTTATGTAACAAACCAGCACGTTCTGCACATGCACCCCAGAACTTAAAGTATAATTTTAAAAAGTAATAATAATAATAATATTAGTTAACCCATAAAAAAAGAAAATATGGGGCCCCTTGTTCAAAAAGCAGGAAAAGGGTGACATTAATGCTATTAAAACATAAAGGTTCTTTTCTTTCTTTGGTAGTGGCTCTCTCAAATTGTCATAGTGCGCTTTCATTTGCTATTTAATGTTGTTCTAAGTAAAAAAAAAATTAGAGTTTAAAATTTTTAGCATGAATTTTACCATTCATCTTTATATTGTGCAATGGCAGTTTTAAATGCAGATATAAGATCATTCACCTTGCATGTGGAATCATTGAAATTCCATAATTCATATTTCATAGCTCATACCTACATATGTATATTGTTCTTGCCAGAATGGCAGAATAACTACATAAAACTAACTCAACTGTTTTTATTTTACTTCTTGATCTGCACACATTCTATCAACACTCTCTACCTTAAAGTTGCTGATGAGTAAGGAAGGACTTATTATCATTGTTTTAGTGTAAGTTGTTAGCTAGTACAGGGAAATAACATGAGTAAGAAAGGATATGAAAGTGTACCTGAGTTGTTCATGTTTCTTAACACCATTGCCATCTTTAAAAAAAATTATTGTTTTCTGATTATCATTTTTATTTTATTCATTTATTTTATTTTATTGACAAATTGTATATATTTGTAGTGTGCAACATCATGTTTTGAAATGTGTATACATTGTGGAATGACTAAATCAAGTTAATTAACAAATGTATTACCTAAAATAGTTACTATTTATTTATTTTCTTTTTTAGTTTAATTATTTATTTATTTTTTATTTTTATTTATTTATTTGTTTATTTTTTTGAGATGGAGTCTCGCTCTGTCACCAGGCTGGAGTGCAGTGGCACGATTTTGGCTCACTACAACTTCTGCTTCCCAGTTTCAAGTGATTCTCCTGCCTCAGCTTCTCGAGTAGCTGGGACTACAGGCGTGTGCCACCACGCCCAGCTAATTTTTGTATTTTTTAGTACAGACAGGGTTTCACCATGTTGGCCAGGATGGTCTTGATCTCCTGACCTCGTGATCCACCCACCTTGGCCTCCCAAAGTCCTGGGATTACAGGTGTGAGCCACCGTGCCCGGCCTATTTTTATTTTTTTATTTTTTTATTTTACTTTAAGTTCTGGGGTACGTGTGCAGAACATGCAGGTTTGTTACATAGGTATACATGTGCTATGGTGGTTTACTGCACCCATCAACCCATCATCCAGGTTTTAAGCCCCACATGCATTAGGTATTTGTCCTAATGCTCTCCCTCCCATTGTCCCACACCCCCTAACAGGCCCTGGTGAGTGATGTTCCCCTCCCTGTGTCCATGTGTACTCATTATTCAACTCCCACTTATAAGGGAGAACATGCAGTGTTTGGTTTGCTATTCCTGTGTTAGTTTGCAGTTTGCTGAGAATGATGGCTTCCAGCTTCACCCATGTCCCTGCAAAGGACATGAACTCATTCTTTTTTATGGCTGCATAGAATTCCATGGTATATATGTGCCACATTTTCTTTATCCAGTCTATCACTGATGGGCATTTGGGTTGGTTCCAAGTCTTGGCTATTGTAAATAGTACTGCAGTAAACATAAGTGTGCATGTGTCTTTATAGTAGAATAATTTATAATTCTTTGAGTATAGATCCAGTAATGGGATTGCTGGGTCAAATGGTATTTCTGGTTCTAATCCTTGAGGAATCGCCACGTTGTCTTTCACAATGGTTGAACTAATTTACACTACCACCAAAAGTGTAAAAGCATTCCTATTTCTTGGTAGCTTCACCAGCATCTCTTGTTTCCAGACTTTTTAATAATCACTATTCTAACTGGCATGAGATGGTGTCTCACTGTGGTTTTGATTTGCATTTCTCTAATGACCAGTGATGAGGACTTCTTCAAGGAGAACTACAAACCACTGCTCAAGGAAATAAGAAAGGACACAAACAAATGGAAAAACATTCCATCTTCATGGATAGGAAAAATCAATATTGTGAAAATGGCCATACCGCCCAAAATAATGTCTAGATTAAATGCTATACCCACGAAGCTACCACTGACTTTCTTTGCAGAATTAGAAAAACTACTTTAAATTTCATACGGAACCAAATAAGAGCCCAGATAGCCTAGACAATTGTAAGCAAAAACAACAAAACTGGAGTCATCATGCTACCTGACTTCAAACTATACCACAAGGCTACAGTAACCAAAACAGCATGGTACTGGTACCAAAACAGATATATACACCAATGGAACAGAATGGAGACCTCAGAAATAACACTACACATCTACAACTATCTGATCTTTGACAAACCTGACAAAAACAAGCAATGTGGAAAGGATTCCCTATTTAATAAATGGTGCTGGGAAACTGGCTCGCCATATGCAGGAAACTAAAACTGGACTCCTTCCTTATACCTTATACAAAAATTAACTCAAGATGGATTAAAGACTTCAATGTAAAACCTAAAACCATAAAAACCCTAGAAGAAAACTTAGGCAATACCATTCAGGACATAGGCAAGGGCAATGACTTCATGACTAAAACACAAATAGCAATTGCAAAAAAAAGCCAAAATTGACAAATGGGATCTAATTAAACTAAAGAGCTTCTGCAAAGCAAAAGAAACGTTCATCAGAGTGAACAGGCAACCTACAGAGTGTGAGAGAATTTTTGCAATCTATCCATCTGACAAAGGGCTAATATCCAGAATCTATGAGGAACTTCAACAAATTTACAAGAAAAAAACAGCCCCATCAAAAAGTGGGCAAAGGATATGAACAGACACTTCTCAAAAGAAGACATTTATGCAGCCAACAAACATATAAAATAGTTACTATTAATGGTGAGAACACTTAAAATCTGCTCTATTAGCAATTTTGAAATATACAATACATTGTTATTAACTATAGTCACCATGTTGTACAATAGATCTATTGAACGTATTCCTCCTGTCTAACTGAAATGCGAATATTCTTTGATCAACATCTCACACCATCCCTCACACTTCCAGCACCTGGTAACCACCTTTCTACTCCATGCTTCTATGAGTTTGCCTTTTTTGTATTCCACATGTAAGTGAGATCATGAAGTATTGGTCTTTCTGTGCCTGGCTTATTTTACTTAACATAATGTCCTTCAGATTCATCCATGTTGTCACAAATGGCAGGATTTTCTTCTTTTTAAAGGCTGAATAGTATTCCATTGTGTATATATACCAGGTTTTCTTTATATCCATTTATCTGTTGATGGACACTTAGGTTGATTGTGCTATTGTGAATAAAGCTGCAATGCACATGGGCATGCAGACAACTCTTCAATATACTGATTTCAATTTTTTGGATGTATATCTAGTAGTGGGTTTAGGTAATTCTATTTATAATTTTTTGAGAGACTTCTAAACTGTTTTCCATAATGGCTGCACTAATTTACATTCCCCCCAACAGTGTACAAAGGTTCCCTTTTCTGCATATCCTTACCAACACTTGTCTTTCATCTTTTTGATAGTAGCTGTTCTAATAGGTGTGAGGGGATATCTCATTGCGATTTTAATTTGCATTTATCTGATGATTAGTGACACTGAGCTTTTTTGCATATACCTGTTGGCCATATGTATGGTTTTTTTAAATGTTTATTCAGATCCTTTGCCCATTTTTAAATTGGGTTATTTGTTTTCTTGCTATTGAATTGTTTGAGTTCTTGAGTTCCTTATATATTTTTGATATGAATCCCTTATCAATTGTATGGTTTGCAAATACTTCTTCCTATTTTGTCTCTTCACCATTGCCTTCTTTCTGCATTCAAAGCACATTCTAGTTCAAACACTGGCCTCTTGCAGCTGTCAGCTTCTGCTTAGTCAGACATAGATGTAACAAACTCACCTTGTACTTGCTTTGAGTCTCACTGCATTCCCACCCATCATGGGTCCAGAGAAATTCTGTGCTTATGGGGCATACTGAACATTATGTGGGAGTGGGGTGGCAAAATGGCAGCACACATGCTTATTGACATATCCTGTGTTCAGGCTCCACCATCCTATTGCACTTCATTTAAAAAATATAAATTCAAAGAAAAAAATAACAATTTCAAGACAGTAAGAGTAGAATATTAAACCAAGTGCAGGACCTTTCTGATAATGTGTTCTGTGCAACTATATAGGTTGCACATCCATAAAGCCAGCCATTTAGGGTATGAGGAGGAACAGAAGTTACAGTAATTCTCTTCGACTTCACCATTCATTTATAGAGCACCTGGGAAAGCACTTCCAGACTTAAGCCTCATGAGAAAGATGCTCCTAACGTATGCTTTCTCCCTCACTACCTTATAAACAGCCCTCACCCTTCTCTCTCTTTGTTCAAACCTCCATAATCAAACCTTCAAGTTCCTCAGTGACTCCACCTTCCCTCCTGGGAAGTTCTGAGAGAGATGTGTTCCCCTCTTTGCCAGGACTTATGGAATCTCTTATCTGTTCAAGAAAAAGAGAAAGAGTTAGGATGTGGACACTCATCCCATAATCAAGGATGAAGATAACTATGAATGCTCCAATTTCAGGTCAGTTTCCCCATCACAGAGAGATGCAAAGTACTTTTCCTATTCATTTAAGAAAGGTAACCATATCACCAAGACAAACATTTCATTATTTTCTAAGAGAATATTGCCTGTAGTCATATTGAGGAAATGTTCTTCTATTTAGTGACTTTAGTCTTTCCCCTTTTGAATAATAGACCCTTCAATTATTTTGTTAAGCATTATGTAGTTCTTAACATTGGCTTGCTTTACCAGAAAAAAACCATGCTGGTTGAAAGTGGCTCTCTCCAGTGAAGAGGCAGAGTGTATATTTGGCCCTTCCTTCTCAGACATCCAGCCCTTCTTCACCTCTGGTCACTTGACCTTGGACTGTAAGCATATTTCCCTTTTCAATGGGCATCTAATAGTCTGATAATAGCTTAATGAATCTCATTTCTAGAATTTTTATCTTAAGAGGAGACTTTTATAAGTGCAAGAAGGAGGAGGGGGAGGAAGGGAAGAGGAGAAGGAAATGATGGAGGAGAAAAATCATTTTTATTATCAAAAGTTTTATATGTAATAGAAGATGCAAAGGCAAAGGATCACCCTGTTAGTTATTAAGTTTGTTTTATATGGAGAAACAGTTAACCTTATGAAAATAGAAAGAAAACTATACTGAGAGTTACATACTCCAGGGTAATAGTGGGGCTTTGCTGAACTCCTTCGACAAACACTCTACTAATTCAAAACAATTGTGTTTCCTTGAAACAAAAAAAGCTTCACAACTCTTTTTCATTCAGTTAAGTAAAGGAAAAAAAAAGCTCAGATTCAATAAATATCCTAGCACCATACTAAAAATGATTTCATGGTAGTGAGGTTGGGAAGCTAGAATATTATAGGATAAACCCTATAAACCACTTCCTTCATACTGTTTTAAATGTTAAAGATAAATAAAATTAAAGAAGGCTAGAACGAGATGTCAGGAAAACTTGATGTGTTTCCCTCTGACCCTTAAATAACATCTTTTATTGAATTATCACCTACCAGGAAAAAAGTCTCACAAAGGCTTCTGGTTCCTGCACACCTCTCCAACATTCTTCTTTCCTACTCTCTGCTTCACAATTTTTTCTCCAATAACATGAATTGTTTACAATATCCCTTTATACCAGGCTGTGTCTTCATACCTTTGTTCATACTATCTTCCCTTTGTGAATTTTTTCAACTCCTCCCCAACCAGCCTTTACCTAGCTAATGCCTATTCATCCTCAGCTCAAATATCATGATCTCCAGGGAAACTTTCCCTTCATTCATCTCCAACCTGAAGTTGACTTAAGTATCCCTTCTAGATATTTCCAAAAGACCCCATTCACATCTCCATCGCTGTACTTAACTCAGAAAAATTCCTTGTGCTATGTACCACCTGTGTCACTTTACTATGAACTCCTTGAAAGCAAGGACAAAGTGTTACTATTTTTTAATTCTCCAAACCACAATAGGCAGTCAGTAGATGTTCATTAAATGAATGAATAAATGATTCATTGAGTCTAACAAGCTGAAAAGAAAACTATAATTTGGAGAGGCAAATGGCTTTCCTAAGACCTCATCACTAGTTTAAGACTTGTATCCAGCTCTCCTGAGCTCAAGTCATTTCTCCATAAACAATAACTTAGAAATCCCTAATAACAGAAAAAAAAATCGTGGTTAATTTGGTTTAAAAAAAAAAACAACGAAAGTCAAAGAAAAAGTACTGAGACTGAAATCACTAAGGCGTGTGGATATGTTTTCACTTTAAGAAAATTAAGTGGTTTTCTGAATTTAGATGCCATTCCGCCCCTTTAAGGATAAAATGCCGAACTTACCATACTTAGTGCTCAGATTTGTACTTGGTAAATTTATTTATAAGATTAAAGATGTAAACTGGCTCATTAAAGAGTGTCAAAAACTTGTCAAACATCAAATAGCTGTTACATAACAACATTTTGAAGTCTAGGTTATTATATACAGATTGCATTTCCACTTTAAAAAAATTTCACATCCTAAAAATTCAGGGAAAATCACCACTTAGGTTTTTCCAAACTCCAAACAACCTGAAAGTGTTCAGAGCTGTTTGAGAATTCTACAACCTGGCTGGAGATAATCTACACAAAATATTGTTATTCTCACTCAAAATTATTACTGTAGGCAGGGTGCAGTGGCTCATGCCTGTAATCCCAGCATTTTGGGAGGCCAGGGTGGGCGGATCACCTGAGGTCAGGAGTTTGAGACAAACCTGGCCAATATGGTGAAACCCCATCTGTACTAAAAATACAAAAATTAGCCAGGCGTGATGGCAGCTGCTTGTAATCCCAGCTACTGGGGAGGCTGAGGCAGGAGAATCGCTTGAACCCAGGAGGCAGAGGTTGCAGTGAGCTGAGATTGTGCCACTGCACTCCAGCCTGGGTGATAGAGACTCCATCTCAAAAAAAAAAAAAAATTATCATTGTAATTTCAGCAAGGGGGAAATCAAATGAGAAAAGATGTGGATTCTTTTATTTCTTAACTGTTTAAAAGCCAAGTATTGTATGAAAAACTATTCTGAAAAAAAAATTTTCCTGCTTCATTCAACCCCCAGAAAGTTTTTTGATGATGCCTTGTTGATTACCCACCTAATATTTATTTCCCTCTTCCCAAGAGCACCCCATTTTCATTTATACATCCACGGCTCCCTTACCAGAAGCTGTGTCTTAGGAGTAATCTTATTCCTTTGTTAATGATTGGTTCAGGAATGAGGAATAAGACACAGTACTGGCTAGTGAGGTCAAGGAGAACTTGTTGAGAGTTTCTGGAAAATGTTTCTTTACCTTTAAGTGAGAGCTGTTGGAAGAAGTTACGCACTAGTGAAGCTGGGACTGCCATTTTGTGAAGCCAACAGAGGAGAACAGAGCCTAAGAACCAGCTTTGGGAAAGAAAGCTAGTGCTTGCCTGACTAAGCCAACTCAAGTCTGTTCTACTTTAGACTCACTGTTGAGTCAATACACTTCATTATTGTTTAAATTTCTTGAGTTCCTATACTTGTAGTGGAAGGAATCTTGTTTAGTATGCAACAAAAATAGTGATTTCATTAATATATCCAGTGTAAAACTCTTAAGAAATTTTTTGCTTTAAAGTTCTGCTGCAGAGTGGCACAGGAGAAGCAGGCAGGCCCATAAAGTTATTCAGCTTCTATTTTTCAGTTCTTGGGCTACTGGGGGGTTTGGAGGGACATCAAATATTTTAAACTTATTCTCCATCACTTTACCTCTCATGTAGATAACTGTCTACGTGTTCAGTTTAATGGATGTTCTCATAAAATTCTGATATTATCGCCTCCTGCATTTGAGGACCATGATTCCACTAGCTAGTAGTGAATATATTCACCCTACACAGAGTACATTGTGTGGTTCTGATTAGCTTCTCGGGGCCTTTACCTAGCTAATGCCTATTCATCCTCAGCTCAAATATCATGATCTCCAGGGAAATTTTCCCTTCATTCATCTCCAACCTGAAGTTGACTTAAGTATCCCTTCTAGATATTTCCAGAAGACCCCATTCACATCTCCATCACTGTACTTAACTCAGAAAATTCAGGTACCTCAATAAATGTTGTGTATTCTCAAGGAATGTCAATGTACTATGAAAATCCCAGAAACTTTATCCTGAATTCTTGGGGTTATTCCACTTACATGGGTGCTTTTTGGGACTGCACAGGTCCTAAACACTCGAAAGATTTAATGTTAATGAGTTACTTAAAGAATTTGTTATGGAATTAAAAAAGAGATACAGTGCTATAGTTACGAGATTAAGAAAATTACTTATTTAGTCCTATTCTTTTGATTAAAAGATATTTTCACCAAGAAGCTGGCTAAATATAACACTTTTGGTCAAATTAATTTTGAGGTATTGGAGGGAGTATAAATGATACAATGTTTATTCTTATATTTTATATGAACACGATAATAATTATTGTAATTGCTCAAATTTATTTTTATATACTGTGAACTAAGCATTATACTCAAGTATTTTGCTGTGTTATCTCATTTAACCTTTACAACAACCCTTTGAAATAGGTTCTGGTATTTTCTTCACTTTGCAGATAAGAAAATTAAGGTTTAAATAAGTTTCAGAAATTTTCCTAAGATCTCCAGAGCCTATGTTCTTAATATGTATTCTAAACAGTCAACAGGCTATATTCTAAACAGCTAACCATGTTATTGAACTTCCAAAAAGGCAGTGTAGTCTTCAATTGCCTTTATAATGGAACATTATTAAGAATCTTTAAAATGGCCAGCTCAGAAATTTTACCTCAGGTAAGTAAGATTATATCTGAGGCATACTGCCAAATAGTAGGCTTCACAATTCAGGGAGGACAACAGCAAACAAGAGTTCAACCATGGGAACACATCAAATATGGTGGGAGTCTGAAAAACATCTCATACAGATTGGGCAGACTATTTTGCCAGGTTGACTATTAATTTTCTTAATGATACTTAGAGAAACAATACACGTGCATTGTAGAAAAATAAAAAATATAGACAAAAGAAAAAAAGAATGTCACATACCACCATCCAGAGATTGCCATTGTTAACACCTTAGTGCATATCTTTTTTTTTTTTTTCTTCTTTTATTATTATTATTATTATACTTTAGGTTTTATGGTACATGTGCGCAATGTGCAGGTAAGTTACATATGTATACATGTGCCATGCTGGTGCGCTGCACCCACCAACTCGTCATCTAGCATTAGGTATATCTCCCAATGCTATCCCTCCCCCCTCCCCCCACCCCACAACAGTCCCCGAAGTGTGATGTTCCCCTTCCTGTGTCCATGTGTTCTCATTGTTCAATTCCCACCTATGAGTGAGAATATGCGGTGTTTGGTTTTTTGTTCTTGCGATAGTTTACTGAGAATGATGATTTCCAATTTCATCCATGTCCCTACAAAGGACGTGAACTCATCATTTTTTATGGCTGCATAGTATTCCATGGTGTATATGTGCCACATTTTCTTAATCCAGTCTATCATTGTTGGACATTTGGGTTGGTTCCAAGTCTTTGCTATTGTGAATAATGCCGCAATAAACATACGTGTGCATGTGTCTTTATAGCAGCATGATTTATAGTCCTTTGGGTATATACCCAGTAATGGGATGGCTGGGTCGAATGGAATTTCTAGTTCTAGATCCCTGAGGAATCGCCACACTGACTTCCACAAGGGTTGAACTAGTTTACAGTCCCACCAAGAGTGTAAAAGTGTTCCTATTTCTCCACATCCTCTCCAGCACCTGTTGTTTCCTGACTTTTTAATGATTGCCATTCTAACTGGTGTGAGATGGTATCTCATTGTGGTTTTGATTTGCATTTCTTTGATGGCCAGTGATGGTGAGCATTTTTTCATGTGTTTTTTGGCTGCATAAATGTCTTCTTTTGAGAAGTGTCTGTTCATGTCCTTCGCCCACTTTTTGATGGGGTTGTTTGTTTTTTTCTTGTAAATTTGTTGGAGTTCATTGTAGATTCTGGATATTAGCCCTTTGTCAGATGAGTAGGTTGCGAAAATTTTCTCCCATTTTGTAGGTTGCCTGTTCACTCTGATGGTAGTTTCTTTTGCTGTGCAGAAGCTCTTGAGTTTAATTAGATCCCATTTGTCAATTTTGGCTTTTGTTGCCATTGCTTTTGGTGTTTTAGACATGAAGTCCTTGCCCATGCCTATGTCCTGAATGGTAATGCCTAGGTTTTCTTCTAGGGTTTTTATGGTTTTAGGTCTAACATGTAAGTCTTTAATCCATCTTGAATTGATTTTTGTATAAGGTGTAAGGAAGGGATCCAGTTTCAGCTTTCTACATATGGCTAGCCAGTTTTCCCAGCACCATTTATTAAATAGGGAATCCTTTCCCCATTTCTTGTTTTTGTCAGGTTTGTCAAAGATCAGATACTTGTAGATATGTGGCATTATTTCTGACGGCTCTGTTCTGTTCCATTGATCTATATCTCTGTTTTGGTACCAGTACCATGCTGTTTTGGTTACTGTAGCCTTGTAGTATAGTTTGAAGTCAGGTAGTGTGATGCCTCCAGCTTTGTTCTTTTGGCTTAGGATTGACTTGGCGATGCGGGCTCTTTTTTGGTTCCATATGAACTTTAAAGTAGTTTTTTCCAATTCTGTGAGGAAAGTCATTGGTAGCTTGATGGGGATGGCATTGAATCTGTAAATTACCTTGGGAAGGATGGCCATTTTCATGATATTGATTCTTCCTACCCATGAGCATGGAATGTTCTTCCATTTGTTTGTATCCTCTTTTATTTCCTTGAGCAGTGGTTTGTAGTTCTCCTTGAAGAGGTCTTTCACATCCCTTTAAGTTGGATTCCTAGGTATTTTATTCTCTTTGAAGCAATTGTGAATGGGAGTTCACTCATGATTTGGCTCTCTGTTTGTCTGTTATTGATGTATAAGAATGCTTGTGATTTTTGCACATTGATTTTGTATCCTGAGACTTTGCTGAAGTTGCTTATCAGCTTAAGGAGATTTTGGGCTGAGACAATGGGGTTTTCTAGATATACTATCATGTCATCTGCAAACAGGGACAATTTGACTTCCTCTTTTCCTAATTGAATACCCTTGATTTCCTTCTCCTGCCTAATTGCCCTGGCCAGAACTTCCAACACTATGTTGAATAGAAGTGGTGAGAGAGGGCATCCCTGTCTTGTGCCAGTTTTCAAAGGGAATGCTTCCAGTTTTTGCCCATTCAGTATGATATTGGCTGTGGGTTTGTCATAAATAGCTCTTATTATTTTGAGATACGTCCCATCAATTCCTAATTTATTGAGAGTTTTTAGCATGAAGGGTTGTTGAATTTTGTCAAAGGCCTTTTCTGCATCTATTGAGATAATCATGTGGTTTTTGTCTTTGGTTCTGTTTATATGCTGGATTACATTTATTGATTTGCATATATTGAACCAGCCTTGCATCCCAGGGATGAAGCCCACTTGATCATGGTGGATAAGCTTTTTGATGTGCTGCTGGATTCTGTTTGCCAGTATTTTATTGAGGATTTTTGCATCAATGTTCATCAAGGATATTGGTCTAAAATTCTCTTTTTTTGTTGTGTCTCTGCCAGGCTTTGGTATCAGGATGATGCTGGCCTCATAAAATGAGTTAGGGAGGATTCCCTCTTTTTCTATTGATTGGAATAGTTTCAGAAGGAATGGTACCAGCTCCTCCTTGTACCTCTGGTAGAATTCGGCTGTGAATCCATCTGGACCTGGACTTTTTTTGGTTGGTAAGCTATTGATTATTGCCACAATTTCAGCTCCTGTTATTGGTCTATTCAGAGATTCAACTTCTTCCTGGTTTAGTCTTGGGAGGGTGTATGTGTTGAGGAATTTATCCATTTCTTCTAGATTTTCTAGTTTATTAGTGCATATCTTTTGAATTGTGTGTGTGTGTGCCTGTTGTTTAATCTTTTAACAGTCTTTTTTTAAAAATGAATTTTGAAAACCAAAGGCCAGTTGGTCCCTGGAATATTCTATCTTTTAAGAATTTGTTCAATTGTGTCCTCTTACTTCATCTCCTGTGGAAGTGATTTTAAAGGCTTGATGGATTCAGGTGAAACACTGTGAAAAGAATATCATAGATGATATTGTATACTTCATGTTTTATTACATCAGAAGACACAGAACTTCTAGTACATTTACCATTAATTTGATAAGATTGACATTCTCTGGAGTAACGACAATCTGAACCTGCTATTGTGTAATTTTATTTTATCTCTTGTGATTAGAAATTATTCTGTGTAATATCAGCTTGGCACAAAATGAAGGTCCAGTGTCCCAACATCCATTTACCTAAGGATTTTAACCTTGATAAATCTTGTCTGAATCAATAAGTTAAATAGAATTTGTGAAATGCTATTGTCCTAATTCTGTCATTTCTCTCACATTAATTAATTGGCATTTAAAGTAGAGCTTTCCCTCACAACTGTTTTGAGCCTCACTTACCTCCTTGTATGATTATGAAGTTATCTAGATGATGTCTATAAACTTTTAAATCCTAGAAGTATTCAAAGGAACATATAAAGTTACTAGATAGGTTCATAATGCCTGGAAAGAAGAATACGTAACTCTTTATACATTTAAATCGAGTCCTCTGGAAAACGAAGTAGATTTATTATGCATTGTTCCAGAGGGAAGTTTTGGGAAGGCAACTATTAACGCAACACAGGGAATAAGTTTCTTGTAATTAAAGACACCAATTAACGAGAGGTTTTTCTCACAAAGTAATAAGGAAATATTTGCCTCTAGAAACATCAGAGGCTGAAACTGTCATGGTTATTAGTGTTTAAGTCTATCCTCCTCAATTGAAATGTTAGAATAATAAGAAAATATAAAGATCTTCAGTAGAATGGCAAAGTCAACATAAATAGTGCCTGATCTTATAACACCTCAGAAAGCATACTAGTAAGTAAAAAAAAAAAAAAAAAAAAAAAAAAAAATCGTAATAAATCTCAGTAATATAGCCAAATTCCAAGAGATGCAAACTGAGTGGGGGTCCTTACCTTTGCAATCATCATATTGGAATTGATAGAAATACCTTCTGGGGGAAATGAAGAAGTAAATATGGGTCTGATTCTCTGTGAGGGAAGTAAAGGTTTTAGGACTAGTCACTGAATTGTGGACTTCAGCTTTTTTCCTCCACCCAGGAACAATTTACATCCCCGAGTTAGGTGGAATGAATCCTGGTATAGCATATTTAACAAAATATTATAATAGTTCTGATAAAGAAGTATACCATTGGAGCATCTCTTACTGCTCATCCCTGCTTCCTATTTCTTTTATTTCTATACCTGTGCTCAGTCCCATTCCTTTAGGTAGAAAATAACCAATCCTAAAACTGAAGACTAAAACAGTGTTGGATATGGTACAAAGATAAGCCATGTGTCTTCTGAAGTATATCAGAGCAAAAAGAATACCTGCCTTGAGAATCATGCAGCCATCCTCCACACCCACAGCCACTAACTTCGTTAGTAAAAAAAGCAAAGCTCTAAAACAGAACACATGTTCCAAGTTGAAATATTGATAAGAATGACAACTTGGATTTAGTCCAAAGTGACTTTCACTTTGTAAATTACCAAACCAGCAAAATTATATGAGATGAAGCATGCAAGTTAGTAGATACCTCTCTGGTACCTCCTAATATTTTTTATGGCAGTACACCTGAAGTTTAGTGATGAGTGTGGCTCCAAATGAAATAAAATCTTCCAGGCTGCTAGATGTGGACCCACCAGGTGGTATCTTTTATGCTACTTGGGCTGGTTAGGAGGCACATTATTTTCATATGGGAAAATCTGTGCTTTGGGAGGCCAAGGTGGGTGGATCACCTGAGGTCAGGAGTTTGAGACCAGCCTAGCCAACATGGCGAAACCCCGTCTTTACTAAAAATACAAAAAAATTCGCTGGGCATGGTGGCACGCACCTGTAATCCCAGCGACTTGGAGGCTGAGGCAGGAGAATTGCTTGATCCTGCGAGGTGGAAGTTGCAGTGAGCTGAGATCATGCCACTGCACTCCAGCCTGGGCAACAGGTGAGACTCTGTCTCAAAAAAAAAAAAAATTAATTAATTAATTAAAAAAAGAAAAGAAAAAAGAAAAAGAAAATCTGTGCTGTGCCAGAGCATATATGCTTCCATATCCTAGCTCTTATTATATCATTGAGTCTGCTTGAGTTTTTAGTACAGTAGGTCTGGCTGTGACCTGCCACCTTGCCAAAGAGGCAAAAGAGAACTCTATTTAGAAGAAAACATAACTCAGTGGATCAAGAAAAAGACTGGCTATGATTACTAATGGATGGGTTGATAATAACTTAAAATGCATGGATACAGGATATGTATTCCCTGACTTTAATTCCAAACAATAAGAACATTTCTTAATTCACATAACAAGAAGTCCAGAGATGAATGGGCTTCATAACTGGTTGAGTCAGCAACTCAATCATGTCACCAAGGATTCAGGTTCTTTCTATGTCTCAGCTTTGCTTCACTGCTTGTCATAAAATTGTTATCTGCTAGATAACTGCCAGCAGAAAGGGGAGAATTTTTTTCCTTTGTTCAATTTAATAGGAAAGAGAAAAATAATCCCCCCACCTCAGTGATGAAATGTAAACCCTTCTCTTGAATCTAATTGTATCCCTTTACTTTTTTTAAGAGATGGGGTCTCACTACGTTGACCAGGCTGGACCCCAATTCCTGGGCTCAAGCAATCCACCCACCTCAACCTCCCAAGTAGCTGGGACTATAGGCACACATCAGTGTGCCCAGGCTCTCCTTTTACTATTGTACTTTCTTCTTTCTTTTTTCCACATGCTAAACAGAGTAAACAAGACCTGCCTTCTCCCCTCTCATGCTGTTTCTAGGCAGCTATGTAGTTGCTGACCTAATGACCCTCTTATTTACCTCAGATCTGCATTAGGGTAGCAGTTGATTATTATTTGATTCCCCATTTTCTACTGCTCCTTATTGTTAGAGATACATCATGAACCCTGTGGGGATAAGTGGCAGGGAAGAATTTGAACAGTCTAGTGTCATAGCACCAATGTCATCAAACTAGCAATAAATCCTACCTCAATTCCTATGTGTTTTTAATTCTCTCTCATTCTTGCATATTTCTATTTCCAATAATACCATACCATTTTAGTGTGCACTTTCTTAATTAGTTGTGTTGCTCTGTAATAAATCTGTGCTTATTTATATAGTATATTGATACCCAACCATTTCATGAAATGCCATGATTCCTCCTGACTGGGAGAGTTGGCCAAACTTCATAGGTAAAGGGCACAGTCCTCCACAAGCATGCCTTCACTTTATACACCAGCCACAAGTCTGGGGTCCCCAATTTTTGTAGTCCATTTTGTGCTGCTCTAACAAAATATCTGAGACTAGGTAATTTATAAAAAATAGATATTTATTTTCACTGGGCTCCGGGAAGTTCAACGTCAAGGCTTGGGCTGTTTGGTTGTCTGGTATGGGCTACTCTTCTGCTTCCAAGATGGCATCTTGTTGCTACATCCTCTGAAGGGGAGGAACACTGTCTTCACATGGCAGAGGTGAACGGGCAAACCAACTGAACAATGAGTGAAGTTGCTTTTACAGGGGCCTTAATCGCATTCACAAGGGAGGAACCCTCGTGGCCTAATCACCTCTTAAAGACTCTACCTATTAATACTATCACATCACATTGCCAACACCTGAGTTTTGGAGGGGACACATTCAAACCATAGCACCAAGCCTCCTTTACTTCTGATCAGTTGGCTACAAAGTCAGGGGTTCCCACTACCCCCTCAGTTTTGATAATTCACTAGAAAAACTGACAGAACTCCAGAAGGTGCTATACTTGTGAGAACAATTTTGTTATAGCAAAAAGATACACATCAGAACCAGCGAAAGGGAGAGTCATATAGAGTCACATAGAGCAAGGTCTGAAAGGGTCCAAACACAAAACTTCCATCATCTTCAGGGATGCATTACCCTCGCAGCCAATTGATACCTGACAATACAAAGAGTACTGTCATCAGGAAATCTCATTTGAGCCTTTGGTGTCCAGAGTTTTACTGGAGCTTGAGCATGTACTGCTCATGAGGCTGATCTTTAGGCTCCAGCCCATCCTGGAGGCTTAGGCTAATGCCTTTAGCCTCTAGTTCCTCTGAATGTTAGAGCTGTGGTAGTATGTTCCAAAATCTTCATCATAAATCACACTGTTGGACTGTTCACTGGTAGAAGCTCCCAGGCAAACAAAAACATTCACATCAAGCAGGACATTCTGGGGCCTAGAGATCTCCTCCCAGTAGCCAAAAGCAAAAGCCAGAGCTCTCTTTGGGTAAAGTTAATTCTTCACTACACAAATCCAAGTCCTTTTACAGAATGTGCATTTATAATTTTTAGTCAGCACTCTAAGTAAACAACTTTTCTCCCTAATCCTGTGTAGAATTTTTAAATCAATTAATGCTACATTAGTGATTTTTAAAGTTTAAGAAATGCATGAATTGAAGTATGTCTTCCACTTCATGACAAAGATTACATAATTTTTAGTAAGAAATAAAGGAATATTTTAGGCTGGCAGTATTGGCAGTGAATCTCCCTGAATCAGTAATAAAACAGTAAGAACAAGTAGGATAATAAAAGCAAAAACTCAAGCACAATATCTACAACTAAACTAGGCAATAAAATATTCTCAAGAACCTAAAATATAAACAAGTGGTGACAAATAGCCCACTTTATAAGATCCATCAGTGTCTGTGCAAGAGAAAGCTGAGGAAAGGCAACAAGATGTCCCTGAGAATAGAAGAACCTCAAAATCACCAACAGGTACTCACTGGAAATTGCCAGGGGACAATCTGAGAACAGAATCTAAAACGTACACTTTTAGAGTCCAATTCACAGGGACAGGATAAGACAGTTATTGTAAGTTCTGAACTGTTAGGATTGTATGGCCCTAAGGACTTTAAAAACTAAGACATCTGAGGCTCCTATTGGGACAAGGTCACACTTAGGAGAAAATGCTTGGAATATAACCCACATTGGGCAAGACAGGGACAGCAGTGGGTGGGGAAAAGAGAAGATCTGGATAAAATGGGAAGGAGGACAGGAGGCAGCAGACTTTGAAAAGTAAGAGAATATATATTTTATCACTTCCAGAAAAAATAGCAAAGACAGTCCTAGATCACACCAGCAAAAATGTTAACCTAATCCATTCCTACATTCAGAATGTATAGAAAAACTATTTTTACTTAAATTAAGCAATGGAGAAGGATCATAATTGAATCCACACAATTTTATTATAAGACAAAATAAAATAAAGAGAAAAATAATAGCTGCAGAAGTGGCTGAAATATGAATCATGGGGAAAAGGAGAGAACTGTAAAAAGAAGAAAATCTAGAAATCTGAATTTGGTTCCCTTGAGTCTTTGACCAAAGATTAAGCAATGCAAGTACAAAATAAGGCAGTGGCAGGCCAAGAAAAGCAATGAGTTGAAAGGGGATTCCAGAGCTTGCACAGGGCTTGGAGATGTTGGGTTTCTGCCTAGCTCAAGTGAGACACTGAAATAAATCCACAGACATGCAATTGACACACAAGAAAGGCCAAATCTAATAAGTAGGCTATTCCAGCCCCAGACTAGACCTGCCATATTAAAGCTTATAAATAGTCCTCTAAAGGATAAAGTTGATGCACAAGTAAATTAACTACCTGCCATAACAAAGTTCAATCCTCTTTACAAAAGAGAACAAAATTGGTGGCATTCAATAAAAAGTTACTACATATATAAATAAGCAGGAAAAGGTGGCCCACAATTGAAAGGAAAATCTATCCATAATAATGAGACTTACAAATCACAGAAATTATGTATTAGAAGGCATATATGTTTAAGAATACAAAGTAAAACATAAATATAATGAAAGGAACCACTAGGAAATCTCAATAGAGAAATTGAAACTATTTCGAACAAACAAATGAAGACTTTGGAATGGAAAAATACAATATCTGAAATTAAAAATTCACTGGATGGGCTTGAAAGCAGACTAGACACCAAAGAAGAAAATATCATGGGACTTTAAGACAGTTTAATAAAAAAAGTCCAATCTGAAGACAAGACAGAAAGACAATTGATGAAAAATAAATAGAAGCTCAGAAACCTGTAGAACAGTAGCAAATGGTTTAATGCATAAGAGAAGAGAGCTCAGATACAGATCCACACTTAAAGAGTTAACTGATTTTCTCCAAGGGTAGCAAAGCAATTCAATAGGGGAAAGAATAGTCTTTTCAACAAACAGTGCTAAACCAATTGAATACCTCTATGGAAAAAAAAATGAACCTTCATCCATATTTTTTCCTTTTTACAAGAAAAAGATCAAAATAGATAATAACCTGAAATGTAAGTTATAAGACTAGAAGAAGATAGGAAAAAAATAAGTTTAACCTTGAGATAGGCCAAGATTTTTTGACAGGACAGAAAAAGCACTGGCCAAGAAACAAACAAACAAAAACATAAAACCTGATAAGTTGGACTTCATCAAAATAAAAATCTCTGTTCAACAAAAAACACACTAAGAAAATTAGTGGGTCAGGGCCAAGATGGCCGATTAGATGCAACTGCGGTCCAAGGCACTTACAGAGAGGAATGAAAGGAGCAAGTGAATTCAGTCAGCACCTTCAACTGAAATATCCAGGTTCTTGCACTGGGACTGACTAGGCAAACAATCCACGAAGAACGAAGAAAAGCAGGGTGGGGCAACAGATAGCCTACCTGGGAGCAGCACACAGGCAAAGGAGCCCCCACCCCAGCCAGGGGAAGCAGTGAGTGATTGTATGACCCTGCCCAGGAAACCATGCTTCTCCCATGGATCCTTGCAACCTGTAGATCAGGAAATCCCCTCATGAGCCCATGCCCTCAGGGCCTTGGGTCTGATAAACAGAGCTGTGTGGAGTCTAGGCAGAGCAGCTGCTCAGGCACACACAGAGACCCAGGAATTTTACATATTTCGGCCCCAGGATCCCCAGCAAGGTGGGAGGTCTGTCTGTTCATATCCCTAGGAAGAGGGCTGAATCTAGGGAGCCAATCAGCATTGTTCTGTGGGTCCCACTTTCACAGCACCTCACAAATTAAGACCCACTGGCTTGGAATTCCAGCCAGCCAATGGCACAGGCTGGAGTCTGCCTGAGGCGGGACCAAGTTCCCACGGGAGGGGTGACTGCCATCTCTGTAGGTCAGTAGACTCAGCCATTTCAGCCTGCCAGCACTGGAGAATCCTAGCTGTCCAGACAAGGAAAGGTCCCCCACAACACAGCACAATTGCCTTGTCGGCTGTTAGCCAGACTGCTTCTTTAAGCAAGGCCCCGATCCATTCCTCCTTACTTGGAGGGACCTCTCTGCAAGGGCTTCAGCCACTTCAGCCAGGGTTATACAGACAGCTCTGATTTCTCCTTGGGATGGAGCTCATGGGGTAAGGGGTGGCTGCCATCTCTGTAGTTTGGTAGACTCAGCAGTTCCAGCCTGCTAGCTGTGGAGAATCCAAATGGTCTGGATGAGTAAGGGTCCCCCTCAATGCAGCACACCTGCTCTACCAGAAAGCAGCCAGACTGATTCTTTAAGCATGTTCCTGATCCTGTTCCTCCTGACTGGGTGAGACCTCCCAACAGGTGTCTCCAGCCATCTACTACGGGCATGCTCAAACCAGCGACAGATCAGTACCCTCCCAGGATGGAGCTTCCAGAGGAAGAAGCAGGCTGCCATCTTTGCTGTTTCATAGCCTTCACTGGTGATACTTCCAGGTATGGGGAAAACCAAGGCAACTAGGGTCTGGAGCAGACTGCCAGCAAACCACAGCAGCCCTATGGAAGAGTGGCCTGACTATTAAAAGAAAAACAGACCAAAAAACCCAGCAATATCCTCAAAAAAAGATCCCACAAAATCCCATTCAAAGGCCAGCAACCTCAAATATCAAAAGTAGATAAGCCCACAAACATGAGAAAGAATCAAACAAAAAATGCTGAAAACTCAAAAAACCAGAGTTCCTCTTCTCCTCTAAATGACCACAACACCTTTCCAACAAGGGCACAGAACTGGGCTGAGGCCGAGATGACTTATTGACAGAAGCAAGCCTCAGCAGGCGAGTAATAATGAACTACACTGAAAGCTAAAGGAGCATGTTCTAACCCAATGCAAAGAAACCAAGAATCACATAAAACAATACATGAACAAATAGCCAGAACAGCCAGTTTAGAGAGGAATGTAACCAACTTGATGGAGCTGAAAAACACAACATGAGTACAATGCAATCACAATTATCAATAGCAGAATAGACTAAGCATAGGAAAGAATATCAGAGCTGGAAGACTACCTTTCTGAAATAAGACACGCAGACAAGAATAGGGAAAAATGAATGAAAAGGAATGAACAAAACCTGCAAGAAATATGGGATTATGTGAAGAGAATGAACCTACAACTGACTGGGGTACCTGAAAGAGATGGGGAGAATGGAACCAAGTTGGAAAACATACCTCAGGATATTATCCAGGAGAACTTCCCCAACCTAGCAAGACAGGCCAACATTCAGATACAGGAAATGCAGATAACCCCAATAAGATACTCCACAAGAAAATCAACTCAAGACACATAATCATCAGATTCTCCAAGGTCAAAATAAAAGAAAAAATGTTAAGGGCAGCCAGAGAGAAAGGCCAGATCAGCTACAAAGGGAAGTCCATCAGACTAGCAGCAGACATCTCAGTGGAAACCCTACAAGTCAGAAGAGATTAGGAGCCAATATTCAACATTCTTAAAGAAAATAATTTTCAACTCAGAATTTTATATCTAGCCAAACTAAGCCTCCTAAGCAAAGAAATAAGATCCTTTTCAGACAAGCAAATGCTGAGGGAATTTGTCACCAACAGCCCTGCCTTGCAAAAGCTCCTGGAGGAAGCACAAAATATGAAAAGGAAAACCCGTTACCAGCCACTATAAAAACACACTGAAGTACACAGACCAGTGACACTATGAAGCAACTACATTAGCAAGTGTACAAAATAACCAGCTAACACCATGATGACAGATCAAATTCACACATAACAATACTAACCTTGGTTTCCTGGGCAAGATGGCCTCATAGCAACAGCTCCTGTCTGCAGCTCCCAGCAAGACCAACACAGAAGGCGAGTGATTTCTGCATTTCCAACTGAGGTACCCGGTTCATCTCACTGGGGCTGGTTAGACAGGTGGTACAGCCCACAGAGGGCGAGCAGAAGCAGGGTGAGGTGTCGCCTCACCTGGGAAGTGCAAGAGGTCGAGGAAATCCCACCCCTAGCCAAGGGAAGCTGTGAGGAACCGTGCAGTGAGGAATGGTGCTATCCAGCCCAGATACTACACTTTTCCCACAGTCTTCACAACCTGCAGACCAGGAGATTCCCTCAGGTGCCTACACCACAAGGGCCCTAGGTTTCAAGCATAAAACTGGGTGGCTGTTTGGGCAGACACCAAGCTAGCCACAGGAGGTTTTTTTCTTGTTTTGTTTTTGTTTTGTTTTGTTTTTTTTCATATTCCAGTGGCTCCTGGAACACCAGCAAGATAGACCCTTACCAGTGGAAAGGAGGCTGAAGACAGGGAGCCAAGTGGTCTTGCTCAGCAGATCCCACTCTGACAGAGCCCAGCAAGCTAAAATCCAGTGGCTTGAAATTCTCACTGCCAGCACAGCAGTCTGAAGTGGACCTGGGATGCTCGAGCTCGGTGGGAGTAGGGGCATCTGCCATTACTGAGGCTTGAGTAGGCGGTCTTCCCCTCATAGTGTAAACAAAACCACCTGGAAGTTTGAACTGGGCAGAGCCCAACACAGCTCAGCAAAGCCACTATAGCCAGACTGCCTCTCTAGATTCCTCCTCTCTGGGCAGGGCATCTCTGAAAGAAAGGCAGCAGCTCCAGTCATAGCATATAGTTGAAACTCTCATCTCCCTGAGACAGAGCACCTGGGGGAAGGGGCAGCTGTGGGTGCAGCTTCAGCAGATTTAAACATTCCTGCCTGCCAGCTCTGAAGAGAGCAATGGATATCCCAGCACAGCACTTGAGCTCTGCTAAGGAACAGACTGCCTCCTCAAGTGAGTCCCTGACCCCAGTGCCTCCTGACAAGGAGACATCTCCCAGCAGGGGTCAACAGACACCCCATACAGGAGAGATCCAGCTGGCATCTGGCGGGTGTCCCTCTGGAACGAAGCTTCCAGAGGAAGGAGCAGGCAGGAATCTTTGCTGTTCTGCAGCCTCTGCTGGTGATACCCAGGTAAACAAGATCTGGAGTGGACCCCCAGAAAACTCCAGCAGACCTGCAGAAGAGGGGCCTGACTGTTAGAAGAAAAACTAACAAACAGAAAGAAATAGCATCAACATCAACAAAAAGGATGACCACGCAAAAACTCCATCTGAAGGTCACCAAAAGCAAAGACCAAAGGTAGATAAATCCAAGAAGATGAGGAAAAACCAGCACAAACAGGCTGAAAATTCCAAAAAACAGGATGCCTCTTCTCCTCCAAAGGATCACAACTCCTTGCCAGCAAGGGTACAAAATTGGATGGAGAATGAGTTTGATGAATTGTCAGAAGTAGGCTTCAGAAGGTGGGCAATAACAAACTCCTCCAAGCTAGAGGAGCATGTTCTAACCCAATGCAAGGAAGCTAAGAACTTTGATAAAAGGTTAGAGGAATTGCTAACTAGAATAAACAGATTAGAGAAGAAAATAAATGACCTGATGGAGTTGAAAAACACAGCATGAGAACTTCGTGAAGCATATATGATTATAAATAGCTGAATCAATCAAGCAGAAGACATGACACCAGAGACTGAAGATCAACTTAATGAAATACAGTGTGGAGACAAGATTAGAGAAAAAAGAACAAAAAGGAATGAACATAGCCTCCAAGAAATATGGGACTATCTGAAAAGACCAAACCTACATTTGATTGGTTTAACTGAAAGTGACAGGGAGAATGGAACCATGTTGGAAAACACACTTCAGGATATTATCCAGGAGAAATTCCGCAACCTAGCAAGACAGGCCAACATTCAAATTCAGGAAATACAGAGAACACCACAGAGATACTCTTCGAGAAGAGCAACCCCAAGACACATAATCATCAGATTCACCAAGGCTGAAATGAAGGAAAAAATGTCAAGGGCAGCCAGAGAGAATGGTTGGGTTACCCACAAAAGGAAGCCCATCAGACTAACAGTGGATCTCTCTGCAGAAATGCTAAGCTAGAAGAGAGTGGGAGACAATATTCAACATTCTTAAAGAAAAGAATTTTCAACCCAGAATTTCATATGTAGCCAAACTTAGCTTCATAAGTGTAGGAGAAATAAAATCCTTTCCAGACAAACAAATGCTGAGGAATTTTGTCACCACCAGGCCAGGCTTACAAGAGCTCCTGAAGGAAGCATTAAATATGGAAAGGAAAAACTGGTACTAGCACTGAAAAAACAAACCAAAATGTAAAGAACATCAACACTATAAAGAAACCACAACAACTAATGGGCAAAATAATGAGCTAGCATTATAATGACAGGATCAGATTCACACATAACAATATTACCCTTAAATGTAAATGGGCTAAATCCCCCAATTAAAAGACACACACTGGCAAATTGGATAAAGAGTCAAGACCCATCAGTGTGCTGTATTCGGGAGACCCACCCATTTCACGTGCAAAGACATACATAGGCTCAAAATAAGGGGATGGAGGAATATTTGCCAAGCAAATGGAAAGCAAAAAGAAACAGGGGTTGCAATCCTAGCATCTGATAAAACAGACTTTAAAGCAACAAAGATCAAAAAAGACAAGGGCATTACATAATGGTAAAGGGATCAATGCAACAAGAAGAGGTAACTATCCTAAATATATATGCACCCAATACAGGAGCACCCAGATTCATAAACCAAGTTCTTAGAGACCTACAAAGAGACTTAGACTCCTACACAATAATAGTGGGAGACTTTAACACCCCACTGTCAATATTAGACAGATCAACAAGACAGAAAATTAATAAGGATATTCAGGACTTGAACTCAGCCCTGGGCCAAGTGGACCTAACAGACATCTACAGAACTCCCCACCCCAAATCAACAGAATATACACTCTTCTCAGCAGCAAATACCACTTATTCTAAAATCAACCACATAATTGGAAGTAAAACACTCCTCACCAAATGCAAAAGAACAGAAATCATAACAGTCTCTCAGACCACAGTGCAATCAAATTAGAGCTCAGGATTAAGAAACTCACTCTAAACTGCACAACTACATGGAAACTGAACCTGCTCCTGAATGACTACTGGGTAAATAATGAAATTAAGGCAGAAATAAATAAGTTATTTGAAACCAATGACAACAAAGACACAATGTACCAGAATCTCTGGGACACAGCTAAAGCAGTGTTTAGAGGGAATTTTATAGCACTAAATGTCCATAGGAGAAAGTAGGAAAGATCTAAAATAGACACCCTAACATCACAATTTAAAGAACAAGAGAAGCAAGAGCAAACAAATTCAAAAGGTAGCAGAAGACAAGAAATGACGAAGATCAGAGCAGAACTGAAGTAGGTAGAAACACAAAAAACACTTCAAAAAAATCAATGAATCCAGAAACTTTTTTTTTTGAAAAGGTTAACAAAATAGACCACTAGCCAGACTAATAAAGAAGAAAAGAGAGAAGAATAAAATAGATGCAATAAAAAATGGTAAAGGGGAGATCACCACTGATCCCACAGAAAAACAAACTACCATCAGAGAATACCATAAACACCTCTATGCAAATAAACTAGGAAATCTTGAAGAAATGGATAAACTCCTGGACACATACACCCTCCCAAGACTAAACCAGGAAGAAGTAAAATCCCTGAATAGACCAATAACAAGATCTGAAATTGAGGCAGGATAGCTTACCAACCAAAAAAAGCCCATGACCAGACAGATTCACAGCCAAATTCTACCAGAGATACAAAGAGGAGCTGGTACCATTCCTTCTGAAACTATTCCAAACATTAGAAATAGAGGGACTCCTCCCTAACTCCTTTTATGAGGCCAGCATCATCCTGATACCAAAACCTGGCAGAGACACAACAAAAAAGAAAATTTCAGGCCAATATCCCTGATGAACATTGATGTGAAAATCCTCAAAAACAATACTGGCAAACCGAATCCAGCAGTACATCAAAAAGCTTATCCACCACGATCAACTCGGTTTCATCTCTGGGATGCAAGGCTGGTTCAACATATGCAAATCAATAAACGTAATCCATCACATAAACAGAACCAATGACAAAAACCACATGATTATCTCAATAGGTGCAGAAAAGGCTTTCGATAAAATTCAACAGCGCTTCATGCTAAAAACTCTCAATAAACTAGGTATTGATGGAACATATCTCAAAATAATAAGAGCTATTTATGACAAACCCACAGCCAATAGCATACAGAATGGGCAAAAACTGGAAGCATTTCCTTTGAAAACCAGCACAAGACAAGGATGCCTCTCTCACCACTCCTATTCAACACAGTATTGGAAGTTCTGGCCAGGGCGGTCAGGCAAGAGAAAGAAATAAAGCATATTCAGATAAAAAGCTAGGAAGTCAAATTATCTCTGTTTGCAGATGATATGATTGTATATTTAGAAAACCCCATTGTCTCAGCCTGAAAATCTCTTAAGCTGATAAGGAACTTCAACAAAGTCTCAGGATACAAAATCAATGTGCAAAAATCAGAAGTATTCCTCTACATTAATAATAGACAAACAGAGAGCCAAATCATGAGCAAACTCCCATTCACAATTGCTACAAAGAGGATAAAATACCTATGAACACAACTTACAAGGGATGTGAAAAATCTCTTCAAGGAGAACTACAAACCACTGCTCAAGGAAATAAGAGAGGACACAAACAAACGGAAAAGCATTCCATGCTCATGGATAGGAAGAATCAATATCATGAAAATGGCCATACTGACCAAAGTAATTTATAGATTCAATGCTATTCCTATCAAGCTACCACTGACTTTCTTTACAGAATTAGAAAAATCTACTTTAAATTTCATATGGAAACAAAAAAGAGCCCGTATAGCCAAGACAATCTTGAGCAAAAAGAACAAAGTTGAAGGCATCATGCTACCTGACTTCAAACTATACTACAAGGCTACAGTAACCAAAACAGCATGGTACTTGTACCAAAACAGATATATAGACCAATGCAACAGAACAGAGGCCTCAGAAATAACACCACACATCTACAACAATCTGATCTTTGATAAACCTGACAGAAACAAGCCATGGTAATATGATTCCCTATTTAATAAGTGGTGTTGGGAAAACTAACTAGCCATATGCAAAAAACTGAAACTGAGCCCGTTCCTTACACCTTATACAAAAATTAACTCAAGGTGGATTAAAGATTTAAACATAAGACCTAAAACCATAAAAATCCTAGAAGAAAACCTAGGCAATACCAATCAGGACATAGGCATGGACAAAGACTTCATGACCAAAACATCAAAACCAATGGTAACAAAAGCCAAAATTTATAAATGGTATGTAAGTAAAGTAAAGAGCTTCTGCACAGCAAAAGAAACTATCACCAGAGTGAACAGGCAACCTACAGAATGGGAGAAAATTTTTGCAATCTCTCCATCTGACAAAGGCCTAATATGCAGAATCTACAAGGAACTTCAACAAATTTACAAGAAAAAAAAAACATCAAAAATTGGGCAAAGGATATGAACAGACACTTCTCAAAAGGCATTTATGCTGCCATATGCCAGCAACATACATATGAAAAAAAGCTCATCACTGGTCATTAGAGAAATGCAAATCAAAACCACAATCAGATATTATCTCACATCTGTTAGAATGGCAATCATTAACGAGTCAAGAAACAACAGATGCTGGAGAGGATGTGGAGAAATAGGAATGCTTTTACACTGTTGGTGGGAATGTAAATTAGTTCAACCATTGTGGAAGACAATGTGGCAATTCCTCAAGGACCTAGAACTAGAAATACCGTTTGACCCAGCAATCTCATTACTGGGTATATGCCCAAAGGATTATAAATCATTTTACTATAAAAACACATGCACATGTATGTTTATTGCAGCATTATGTGCAATAGCAAAGACTTGGAACCAACCCAAATGCCCATTAATGTTAGACTGGATAAAGAAAATGTGGCACATATACACGATGGAATACTATGCAGCCATAAAAAAGAATGAGTTCATCCCCTTTACAGGGACATGGATGAAGTTGGAAACCGTCATTCTCAGCAAACTAACACAGGAAGAGAAAACCAAACACTGCATGTTCTCACTCATCAGTGGGAGCTGAACAATGAGAACATATGGGCACAGGGAGGGCAACATCACTCACCGGGGCCTTTCAGGGGGTGGGGGGCAAGAGGAGGGATAGCATTAGGAGAAATACCTAATGTAGATGACAGGTTGATGGATGCAACAAACCATCATGGCACATGTATACCTATGTAACAAACCTTCATGTTCAGCCCATGTATCCCAGAACTTAAAGTATATATATACATATGTGCTAACCTTTAATGTAAATGATCTAAATGCCCCAAATAAAAGACACGGAATGGAACGTTGGATAAAGAGTGAAGACCCATTGGCATGCTGCCTTCAAGAGATCCATCTAACATGCAAAGACAGACATTAGGATCAAAATAAAGGAATGGATGAAAATTTACCAAGCAAATGAAAAACAGAAAAAAGCAGATGTTGCAATCCTAATTTCTGACACAACAGACTTTAAACCAACACAGATTAAAAAAAAAAACAGACAAAGAAGGATATTACATAATGGTTAAGGGCTCAATTCAACAGGTAGAGCTAACTATCCTAAATATATATGCACCCAATACAAGAGCACCCATATTCATAAAGCAAGTTGTTAGAGACCTATAAAGAGACTTAGACTCTCACACAATAATAGTGGGAGACTTTAACACCCCATTAACAATAGTAGACTATCAAGACAGAAAATTAACAAAGATATACAGCCTGAATTCAGCTCTGGATCAAGTGCACCTAGTAGATATCTACAGAACTGTTTACCTCAAAACAACAGAGAATATACATTCTTCTCATTGCCATGCAGCACTTATTCTAAAATTGATTACATAATTTGAAGTAAAACTCTTTTCAGCAAATGTAAAAGAAATAACTGAAATCATAGCAGTCTGTCAGACCACAACACAAACAAATTAGAACTCAAGATTGAGAAATTCACTCAAAACTGGCTGGGTGTGGTGGCTCATGCCTGTAATCCCAGCACTTTGGGAGGCTGAGGCAGGCAGATCATGAGGTCAGGAGTTCAAGACCAGCTGGCCAATATGGTGAAACCCCGTCTCTACTAATAAAATACAAAAAATTGCCTGGGTGTGGTGGCACACGCCTGTAGTCCCAGCTACTCAGGAAGCTGAGGCAGGAGAATCGCTTGAACCTGGGAGGCAGAGGTTACAGTGAGCCAAGATCATGACACTGCACTCCAGCCTGGGTGACAGAGTGAGAGTCTGTCTCAAAAAAAAAAAAAAAAAAAAAAGGAATTCACTCAAAACCACACAACTACATGGAAATTGAACAACCTGCTCGAGAATGGCTCTTGGGTAAATAATGGAAATTAAGGCAGAAATCAAAAAGTTCTTTGAAACTAACGAGAACAAAGAGATAACATATTAGAATTCCTGGGATGCAGCTAAAGCAGCATTAAGAGGGAAATTTATAGCACTAAATGCCCACAACAAAAAGATAGAAAGATCTGAAGTTAACAACTTAACATCACAACTAACAGAACCAGAGAACTGAGAGGAAACAACTCCCAAAGTTAACAGTAGACAAGAAATTACCAAGATCAGAGCTGAACTGAAGGAGATGACATGAAAAACCCTTCAAAAAACCAACAAACCCAGGAGCTTGTTTTTTCAAAAAATTAATAAAATAGATAGACCACTAGCTAGACTAATTAAAAGAAACACAATCAGAAATAAGAAGGATATCACCACTGATATCATGGAAATACAAACAACCATCAGAGAATATTATAAACACCTCTATGCACATAAACTAGAAAATCTAGAAGAAATGGATAAATTCCTGGACCCATACACCTTCCCAAGACTGAACCAGGAAGAAACTGAATCCCTGAATAGACCAATAATGAGTTCTGTAATAGAGGCAGTAATAAATAGCCTACCAACCAAAAAAAGCCCAGGACCAGATGAATATATAGCTGAATTGTACCAGAGGTACAAAGAAGAACCAATAACATTTCTACTGAAACTATTTCAAACAATTGAAAAGGAGGAACTCCTCCTTAACTCATTCTATGAGGCCAGCATCGTCCTTATACCAAAACCTGGCAGAAATACAACAAAAAAAGAAAACTTCAAGCCAATATCTTTGATGAACATTGACGCAATAATCCTCAATAAAATACTGTCAAACTGAATCCAGCAGCACATCAAAAGCTTATCGAACATGATCAAATTGGTTTCATCCTTGGGATGCAATGTTGGTTCAACATATGCAAACCAATAAACGTGATTCATCACATAAACAGAACTGAAGACAAAAACCACATGATTATCTCAAAAGATGCGGAAAAGGCCTTTGATAACATTCAACATCCCTTCATGTGAAAAACTTTCAGTAAACTAGGTATTGAAAGAACATACCTCAAAATAGTAAGAGTCATACATGACAAACTCACAGCCAATATCATAGTGAGTGGGCAAAAGCTGGAAGCATTCCCCTTGAAAACTGGCACAAGACAAGAATGCCCTGTCTCACCACTCCTATTCAACACAGTATTGGAAGTTCTGGCCAGGGCAATAAGGCAAGAGAAAGAAATAAGGTGTATTCAAATAGACAGAGAGGAAGTCAAATTTTCTTTGTTTGCAGATGACTTGATTCTATATCTAGAAAACCTCATCATCTCAGCCCAAAAGCTTCTTAAGTTAATAAGCAACCTCAGCAGTCTCAGGATACAAAATCAATGTGCAAAATTTGCTAGCATTCCTATACACCAACAACAGGCAATCAGAGAGCCAAATCTTGAATGAACTCCCATTCACAATTGCTACAAAGGAATAAAATACCTCTGAATACAGGTAATAAGGGAAGTGAAGGGCCTCTTCAAGGAGAACTACCAACGACTACACAAAGAAATTAGAGAGGACACAAACGGGAAAACATTCCATGCTCATGGGTAGAAAGAACCAATATTGTGAAAATGGCCATACTGCCCAAAGTAATTTATATATTCAATGCTATTCCCATTTAGCTACCATTGAAATTCTTCACAGAATTAGAAAAAGAAAACTATTTTAGAATTCATAAGGAACCAAAAAAGAGCCCAAATAGCCAAGACAATCCTAAGCAAAAAGAACAAAGCTGGAGACATCACACTGCCCAATTTTAAACTATACTACAAGGCTACAGAAACCAAAACAGCATCGTACTTGTACACATAGACCAATGGAACAGAATAGAGAACTCAGAAATAAGACCACACACCTCCAACCATCTGATATTCAACAAACTTGACAAAAGCAAACAATGGGGAAAGGATTCCCTATATAATAAGTGGTGCTGTGAGAACTGGCTAGCCATATGCAAAATATTAAAACTGGACCCGTTCCTTACACCATATAAAAAATTAACTCAAGATGAATTAAAGACTTAAATGTAAAACCCAAAACTATAAAAACCTTAGAAGGAAATCTAGGCAATACCATTCAGGCCATAGGCACGTGCAAAAATTTCATTATGAAAATATAATGCTAAAAACAATTGTAACAAAAGCAAAAATTGACAAATGGTTCTAATTAAACTAAAGAGGTTCTGCATAGCAAAAGAAACCTATCATCAGAGTGAACAGACAACCTACAAAATGGGAGAAAATTTATGCAATCTATTCGTCTGGCAAAGATCTAATATCCAGAGTATACAAGGAGCTTAAACAAATTTACAAGAAAAAAGACAAATAACCCCATTAAAAAGTGGGCAAAGTACATAAGCAGACACTCCTCAAAAGAAAACATATATGCTGCCAATAAACATATATGAGACTGATTATTAGAGAAATGTAAACCAAAACCACAATGAGATACTATCTCATGTCAGTCAGAATGGCTATTATTAAAAGGTCAAAAAACAACAGATGCTGGTGAGGTTGCGGAGAAAGGGATCGCTTTTACACTGTTGGTGGAAGTGTAAATTAGTTCAACCATTGTGGAAGTCAGTATGGCAATTCCTCAAAGACCTAAAGGCAGAAATTACATTTGACCCAGCAACCCCACTACTGGGTATATATCCAAAGGAATATGAATCATTCTGTTATGAAGATACATGCACATGTGTGTTCATTAAAGCACTATTCACAATAACAAAGTCACAGCATCAACCTAAATGCCCATCAGTGGTAGACTGGATAAAGAAAATGTGGTATATATACACCACGGAATACTTTGCATCCATAAAAAGGAATGAGATCATGTCCTTTAACAGGGACATGGATGGAATGGGAAGCCATTATCCTCAGTAAACCAAAGCAGGAACAGAAAACCAAAAACCACATGTTCTCACAAGCAGGAGCTGAATGATGAGAACACATGGCACACTGGGGGAACAACACACACTGGGGGCCTGTCGGAGGGGAATGGTTGGGGGAGGGAGACCATCAGGAAGTATAGTTAATGGTTGCTGGGTTTAATACCTAGGTGATGGGTTGATCTGTGCAGCAAACCTCCATGGCACAGGTTTACCTATGTAAGAAACCTGCACATCCTGCATATGTACCCCTGAACTTAAAATAAAAGTTGAAGAAAAAAATAAACTGGCAAGACATAATTTCTAACAAAGAACATGTATGTAGAATATAAAAATAATTCCTCTAACTCAAGAAAAAATACAGCCCAGGAGAGGTTTATAGAGGAGGCAGAGCAATATGGCCAAATAAAAGCCTCCAGCAACCCCCACCCATGCACACACACACAGAGGAACACCAAATTGAACAACTATCCACACAAAAGAATACCTTCATAAGAATGAAAAATCAGGTGAGTGACAACATTACCTGGTTTTAGCAAAATATTAAAGAAAGAGGCACTAAAAAGGGTAGAAACTACAGCCTTGAATTACCTACACCATCTTTCCCCCATCTTGTGGCAGTAGCTACAAGGCATGGAAAGAGAATCTATGCACTTGAGGGAGGGAAAGTGCAGGGATTGTGGAACTTTGCATTGGAACTCAGTGCTGCCCTGTGACAGAAGAAAGCAACACAAGGCAGATCTCAGCTGGTTCCCATGCAGGGAGCATTTAGACCAGCTCTAGCCAGAGCTGAATCATCTATCCCAGCAGTCAGAGCATAAGTTCCAACAAGTGCTATCACCATGGACTAAAGCACTCTGGGGTCCTAAATAAACTTGAAAGGCAGTCTAGGCCACAAGAACTGCAATTCCTGGGCAAGTCTTATTGTTGTGCTGGGCTCAGAGACTGTGGACTTGGGGTGAATGTGACCTAGTGAGACACTAGCTGGGGAAGCCAAAGGAGCGCTTATATCACCCCTTCCCCAACCCCAGGAAGCATAGTTTGCAGCTCCAGGAGAAGCCCCTTCCTTCTGCTTGAGGAGAGGAGAGAGGGGAGAGTATAAAGGATTGTCTCTTGCACCTTGGATACCAGCACTGTCACAGTGTGGTGTGACTAGAAGAACAAAAAGAAGAATACTGTGGCTCACATTCCGAGCCCTAGCTCCTGAACATTTCTAAACACACCCTAGGCCAAAATTAAACCTGCTGGCTTGAAGGGAAAGACCCATTCCTGGAAGAATTCATCACCTGCTAATTAAAGAGCTCTTAAGCCCTTAATAATTAGTACTAGTAGCCAGGCAATACTCACTCTGGGCCTCAGAGCCATGCTGGTTTCAAGTGTAACCCAGCACATTCCCAGCTGTGGTGGCTGCAGAGCAAGGATCCTTCTGGTTGAGGAAAGGAGAAGGAAGAGTAAAAGAGACTTTCTTTTGCCACTTAGGTACCAGGTCAGCCACAATGGAGTAGAACATTAAGTGGGTTACTCGGGTCCCTGATTCCAGGCCTTGGCTTTTGGATGGTATTTCTGGGGCTGCCCTGGGCCAAAGGGGAGCCCACTTCCCTGAAGGGAGAGCTAGGCACTGATAGCATTCACTACAAGGTGATGGAAGAGTCTTTGGGCTTTCAGTGAACATCAGTGATAGCCAGACAGTACTGCCACAGGCTTATGGTGGTGGTGGTCATGGAGAGAGACTCCTCTGCTTGAGGAAAGGGAAGGGAAGAATGAAAAGGACTTTGATTTGTGGCTTTGGAACCAGCTAAGTCACAGTAGAATGTAACTCCAAATATATTCCTGAGGTTCCTGACTCCAGGCCCTGGCTCCTGGATGGCATCTTCAGAGCCATCTGGGGCTGAGGGGATCCCATTTCCCTGAAGGGAAGGACACAAGTTTGGCTAGATTTGCCACTTACTGATTACAGAGCCCTTGGGAGAGAGAGAGGGAGAGGGAGAGATCCCATTTGTTTGGGGGAAAGTAAGGGAAGAGAACAAGAGTCTCTGTTCTGATCTACAGAATTCTCTAAGATCTTACACAAGACCAAGAAGGGGGTACCTCTATGAGTCCGCAAGAGCCACAGCATTACTGGGCTTGGGGTGCCCCTAAAGCAGATGCAGCTTCAGTGACCAAAGAATTAAATCACAACACGCAAGTCCCTTCAAATACCTGGAAAACCTTTCCAAGAAGAATGAGTACAAACAAGCCTAGACCGTGAAGACTACAATAAATACCTAACTTTTCAATGCCCAGGCACTGATGAATGTTCACAAGCATAAAGCACATACAGGAAAACATGACCTCACCAAATGCATAAAATAAGGGACCAGGAACCAATCCCAGGGAGATAGAGATACGTGACCTTTCAGACAAATCATTCAAAATAGCTGTTTTGAGGAAGCTCAATTAAACTCAAGATAACACAGAGATGGAATTCATAATCCTATCAGATAAATTTGACAAAGAGATTGAAATAATTCAAATGAATCAAGCAGAAATTCAGGACTTTAAAATGCAATTCACATAATGAAGAATGCATCAGTGTCTTCTGACAGCAGAATTGATCAAGCAGAAGAAAGAATTAGTGAACTTGAAGACAGGCTATTTGAAAATACATGGTCAGAGGAGAAAAAATAAACAAGAATAAGAAACAATGAAGCACACTGACAAGATCTAGAAAATAGCCACAAAAGGGGAAATCTAAAAGCTATTGCCCCTAAACCAAAGGTAGAGAGGGAGGTCAGGGCAGAAAGTTTATTCAAAGGGATATAAACAGAGAATTTCCTAAATGTAGAGAAAGATATCAATATTCAAGTACGAGAATATTATAGAGCACCAAGCAGATTTAACAAGACTACCTCAAGACATTTCATAATCAAACTCTCAAACATCAAGGATAAAGGAAGGATTCTAAAAGCAGCGAGAGAAAAGAAACAAACAACATACATCTCCAGTGCATCTAGCAGACTTCTTACTGCAAACCTTACAGTCTAGGAGAGAGTGGCATGACATATTTAAAGTGCTGCGAAAAAAAACTTTTAACCTAGAACAGTACAGCCAGTGAAAATATCCATCAAATATGAAGGAGAAAAAAAGACTTTCCCAGACAAACAAAAGCTGAGGGATTTCACCAACACCGGACCTGTCCTACAAGAAATGCTAAAGGGAGTTTTTCAATCTAAAAGAAAAGGGTATTAATGAGCAATAAGAAATCATCTGAAGGTAGAAAACTCAGTGGTAATAGTGAACACACAGAAAACCACAGAATATTATAAAACCGTAATTGTGGGGTATAGTTACACATATCTTGAATAGAAAGACAAAAAGATGAACTTAACCAAAAGAGTAACTACAAGCTAGGAGTGGTGGCTCATGCCTGTAATCCCAGCCAGCACTTTGGGAAGGTGAGGCTGGTGGATCACTTGAGCTCAGGAGTTCAAAATCAGCAGGGGCAATATGGTGAAACCCTGTCTCTACAGAAAATACAAAAATTAGCCAGGCAAGGTAGTGGACACCTGTGGTCCTAGCTAACTAATACTTATTTATGAAATATTGGAAATTTTTTCTATGAAGTTGGAAAAAAGACAAGGATACCTATTATCACAATTTCTGTTCAACACTATACTGGAGTCCTAGACAGTAAAATTAGAGGGAGTAGGGAAAATATAAATAAATTGGAAAAAAAGAAAAAAATCTGTTATTATTTGCAGATACTATAATTGTGTACCTAAAAAAACTAGAAGAATCTAAATGATTAGTAAATTTAGCAAGATTGCTCAATTCAAGGTCAATATACAAATTTCAATTGTACTTCTGCATGCCAGCAACATAGAGAAAATAAATCTTTTTAAATTATATAATTTATAATAGTATGAAAAATGTCAAATCTAGGAATAAGTCTGATCAAGAAGTGTACAACATTGACCAAAAAAAACTGCAAAAATATTTCTAAAAAAGCTAAATAAAACCAATGTTAATTAACTCAATTTAGCCATTCCATAATGTATACATATTTCAAAACAACATATTGCGTATGATAAATATATATAATTTGTATTTGTCAATTAAATAATTTTTTTAAAAAAGGACTATTGTAAATAGCTTCAGAAGCTTAAGAAAAGATACAACATAAATAAAACAAGAATAGGAGGCTATAAAGAAAGAAACATTTGGGAACCAAAAAAAGAACTTTTGGAGTTAAAGATGTGGTAGTGAATTTTTTAAATTTAGTAGAAGGATTGGAAGACAAAGTTGATATATATCCCATAAAGTAAACAAAAACACAAAGAAAACTCAAGCCAATATCCTTGATGAACATAGATGCAAAAATCTTCAACAAAATACAAGAAAACTGAATCCAGCAGCACATCAAAAAACTAATCCACCATATGAAGTAGGCTTTATCCCTGGGATGCAAGGTTGATCCAAAATACATGAATCAATAAATGTGATTCACCACATAAACAGAACTAAAAACAAAAACCATACGATCATCTCAATCTATGCAGAAACAGTTTTTGATAAAATTCAACATTCTTTCATGTTAAAACCTTCAGCAAACTAATCATTGAAGGAACACACTTCAAAATAATAAGAGCCATCTATGACAAACCAACAGCCAACTTCATACTGAATAGGCAAAAGCTGGAAGCATTCCCCTTGAAAACCAGAATAAGGCAAGGATGTTCACTCTCACTACTCTTTTTCAACATACTACTGGGAGTGCTAGCCAGAGCAATCAGGCAAGAGAAAGAAAGAAAAAGAATCCAAATAGGAAGAGATGAAGCCAAGTTATCTATTTGTAGATAATACCATTCTATACCTAGAAAACCCCATAGTCTTTGCCCAAAAGCTCCTAGATCTGATAAACAACTTCAGCAAAGCTTCAAGGATACAAAATCAATATACAAAAATCGGTAACCTTTTTATACACCAATAATGTCCAAGCTGAGAGCCAAATCAAGAATGTAATCTCATTCACAATAGCCACAAATAAAAGAAAAAAAAAACAAACCTGGAAGTATAGCTAATGAGGAAGGTGAAAGGTTTCTATGAGAAGTATAAAACACTGCTTAAAGAAATCAGAGATGACACAAACAAATGAAAAAACATTCCACTTTCATGAATACAAATAAGCAATATTATTAAAATGGCCATACTGTCCAAAGCAATCTACAGATTAAATGCTATTCCTATTAAACTACCAATGACATTCTTCACAGAATTAGAAAAATCTACTTAATGGAAACAAAAAGGACCTCTAATAGCCAAGGTAATGCTAAGAAAAAGAACAAAGCTGAGGGGAACAGAATAGAGAGCCCATAAATAGTGCCACCTACAACCATTTGATCTTTGACAAAGTCAACAAAAACAAGCAATGGGGAAAGGACTCCCTACTTAGTAAATGGTCCTGGGACAATTGGCTTATCATATACAGAAGATTGAAGCTGGACCCTTTCCTTCCGCTGTACACAAAAATCAACTCAAGATGGATTAAAGACTTAAATGTAAAACCTACAATTATAGAAACCCTGGAAGATAACCTAGAGCATATACCATTCTGGACATAGGCCCTGGAAAATATTTCATGATGAAGAAGCCAAAAGCAATTGCAACAAAAACAAAGGTTGACAAATGGGTCCTAATTAAACTAAAGAACTTCTATGCAGCAAAAGAAACTGTCAACAGAGTAAACAGACAACCTGCAGAATGGGAGAAAATATTTGCAAACTATGTATTTGACAAAGAGCTAATACCCAGAATCTACAAGGAACTTCAACAAATTAACAAGCAAACAACAAACAACTACATTAAAAAGTGGGCAAGGGACATGAACAGACACTTTCCAAAAGAAGGCATACATGTTGCCAACAAGCATATGAAAAAACTCGCGTCACTAATCATAAGAGAAATGCAAATTGAAACCACAATGAGATTACCATGTCACACCGGTCAGAATGGCTATTATTAAAAAGTCAAAAAATAACATATGCAGGTGAGTTTGCAGAAAAAAGGAACACTTATACCCTGCTGGTGGAAATGTAAATTAGTTAAGCCATTGCGGAAAGCGGTGTGGTGGTTTCTCAAAGAAGTAAAAACAGAAGTACCATTTGACCCAGCAAGCCTATTATTGGGTATATATTCATAGGAATATAAATCATTCTACTATAAAAACACATGCACGTGTATGTTCCTCGCAGCACTACTCACAATAGCAAAGTCATGGAATCAACCTAAATGCCCATCAATGGTAGACTGGATGAAGAAAATGTGGTACATATACACCGTGGAACATTACACAACCATAAAAAAGAACAAGACTGTGTCTTTTGCAGTAACATGGATGGAGCTGGAGGTCATTATCCTACAAGAGATAACTCAGGAACAGAAAACCAAATACCACATGTTCTCACTTATAAGCAGGAGCTAAACAGTGAGTATACATGGACACAAAGAAGGGAACAACAAACACTGGGGCCTACTTGAGGGTGGGGTTTGGGAGGAGGGAGAGGAACAGAAAACTACCTGTAGAGTATTATGCTTATTACCTGGGTGACAAAATATTCTTCACACCAAACCCTGGTTACACACAATTTACCTATATAACAAACCTTCATATGTGCCCCTGAACCTAAAATAAAAGTTAAAAAAATATATATATACAAAGTTAGAAAAAAGAAAAAAATATACAAAATAAAGAGAATCCAAAAAAACACAAAGATAGAGAATATTAAAAGGAATAAGCGAATTAGTGGATTAGTTCAGGAGATCCAACATTCAATTAATAGGAGTTCCAGCAGCAAAGGAAACAAGGGGAAATACATGATAAAAGAAACACTATAAAAGCATATCCCACATTTGAGCGTCCAATAAAATTAATGAAAAAACCCATAGCGCCAAATCTCACACTGTTCACAAAAGTCAATTTCAGGTGTTCTCCAAAACAAAATATGAGAAGCAAAACAGTTAAGCTTTAAGAAAAATATATCTGCATGATTTAAAGGTAGGGAAAGATTTAAAGGTAGGGAAAGAAACAGGGCTCAAAAAGCTCCTGCCATAAACGGTAAGAACACTGTCACATTTTAGCACGTTAAAAAATGACTTAAACAGTGATATGGATGTTCATAGATCAGAAGACTCAATCTTGTAAAGAGGTCTTTTCTTTCCAAATTATATACTCAATTCAATCCTAATCAAAATTTCAATAGGTTATTATTATTATTTTTAGACAACTGAAAGCTAATTATAAAGTTAATATGAAAATGCTTTGAACCAAAAAAGCCAAGGCAATCTTTAAAAAGGAGAAAGCTGGAGGGCTTACAATTCCATATACCTATATAAAGCCACAGTGACTAAGACTGTGGTATTTGGATAAGAATGAACCAACAGAAAAGAGACAATTTCGGAGAGAAACACATATACATATAGTCAGCTGGCTTATGACAAAGGTGATTCTTAATAATAGAGTGGAGAAATAAATTTTTTCAATAAATAATGCTGGGCCCCTTTGGTATATATATGAAAAAAGTGAATCTTCACACCTACCTGGCACACACCATAAACAAAACTCAGTTCTGGATAGATTGAAGTTCTAAATGTGAAAGGTAAAACAATAAAGAGTTTAGAATAAAACATAGGGGATTACATGGATGACACTAAAGTAGGCAAAGATTTCTTAAACAGCATATGGAAAACACTCGACAATTTTAAAAAAATGAATAATGGTACTGTTTTAAAATTTAAAACTTCTGTTCATCAAAAGCTATCATTATGGCAATAAAAAGGCAACCTACACTGTGGGGGTAGATATTTGCAATACATATATCTCAAAATGAACTCATATTCACAGTAATTAAAGAACATCTAGAAGACAATGGAATCTTGACAAAAGACTTTACCAGAAATTTAACAAAAAAAGTAAGTATCCAAATGGCCCATACACAATATGAAAAGGTGTCCAACTTCATTAGTTTACAGATTTCAAATTAAAACCATAATAAGATAAACTGCAATCCCATCAGAGTAGCTAAAATTGAAGGCATAAGATACCAGAATGTTGAACTTCTATATACCATTGGTGGAAATACATATTTAGTCAACCAACTTTAGAAAACTTTTTGGAAGTATGTACTGTAGCTGAACGTATACATACTCTATGACCCAGCAATTTCCCTTATAGGTATATACCCATTAGACATGTAAACATATGATCACCAAAAACATGTTTTACCTTGTTCATAGTCATGCAATTTGAAATAGCTACAAAGTGGACCTTATTGAAATGCCCATTAGTAGAATAAGTAAATAAATTGTGGTATATTTACATAGTACAATACTAAACAGTAATGAGAAAGAACAACTTCCAGCAGACAACCAAAAGACTGAATATCTATAGAAAATTGACATTCAATATAGATATCAAGAAATAGAGGCCGGGCAAGGTGACTCGCACCTGTAATCCCAGCACTTTGGGAGGCCAAGCGAGGTGGATCACCTGAGGTTGGGAGTTCAAGATCAGGCTGACCAACATGGAGAAACCCCGTCTCTACTAAAAATACAGAATTAGCTGGGCATGGTGGCATGTGCCTGTAATCCCAGCTACTCGGGATGCTGAGGCAGGAGAATCGCTTGAACCCGGGAGGCAGAGGTTGCGGTGAGCTGAGATCATGCTACTGCACTCCAGCCTGGGCAGCAAGAGCGAAACTCTGTCTCAAAAAAAAAAGAAAAGAAAAAAAAGAAACACAGAATGAAAGAATTTGGACCAAAAAAGTACTAACTGTATAATTCCATTTATGTAACATACACAACCAGAGGGAATAAATCTATGCTATTAGAAGTCAGGAAAGTGGTTCCTTTTGGACGGAGAGTGACTGGAATGGGTCATGAGTGAGGACTCAGCAGCCCCTAATGTTCCAGTTCTTGATCTAGGGACTGATTTCACAGTTGTGTTCTCTCTATGAAAGTTCAGTGAGCAGTACACTTTGATATGTGCACATTTCCTTATGTATATTCTACTTTAATGACATTTTTTTAAAGTGGAAAAATAAATAAGCCTGAAGAGGAGAAAATGGGTGAGGATTTCAATGCAACAAAATTGGCCAAGTGTTAGTAATTGTGAAATTTTGGTGACAAGTGCATGAGGGTTAATTTTATGATTTCTGTTATTGTTATAAATGTTTAAAACTTTCTGAAATATAAGATAAAAATAAGTGTTGAAGAAAAGAAGGGAAAAAGATAATGATACATGCCAATGGTGGGGCTCAGAAAACAATACGCCAAAATGAAGGCTTCAAAAGCAGCCTCAGAAGCAAAAGTTTTTCTCTAACCTTCTCCTGCCCTCCTGTCTCTCAGCCCCACTCTCCCCTGAGGCTAGCTATAGAAACTAGAATCCCTCTTCCCCAAGGTGGGTCATAGAAACCAGAACCCCTCTTCACCAAAGCCAGCCATAAAATCTAAAAATATTACTTGAACTTTCCCTCTGCCTTTCTGTGTAAAAACTGGCCATAAAGAAATTATCTAACCTGCCTTGTTTGACTGTAGGTCATAAGATCCCTATTCCAGAGAGGGTCCTGCCCTGTACCCAGAAAAGGAACACATGCTCAGAGAGGCGGAGAAGAACCTAGATGAACAGGCCTTGCTGGGTTTCTCTACTTAGCTTATTTGCATTAGATCATACCCTTTTTGTCCAATCATATTTCTAAACACTGTCCATACTCATACCTAAGTATAAAAAGGACAATTTCCTCCTTTATCTTTGGGTCTTCATTCCGAAGGTTCTCATGTATATACATTAAATAAATTTGTATGCCTTTTCTCTAATTAATCTGCCTCTAATTAAGCTGATTTTTCAGCAAACCTTTAAAGGGTGAATGGGAAGTTTTCAGTTGGACCCTACCCCTATCATTGATCAATACAGAAATGAACAAATATGAGAATAGTGCTCCTGGAGGTGGGGGATAATGTTTGATAATGAGAGCCACAGAGCTACTGGTTTTGTTGTAAACATTTTAGGACTATTTGATTTCATAAACTAAGTGCATGTATTACTTTGATAAATTAAAAATAAAATTTAAATGTCAAAAATAAATAAAAAATAATTGAAAGAAAAGATGAAACAGTCCTATAATTTTAATCTCAAAAAATAAAATCATGTTTTATATTACTTGAAAGAACTGGAATAAAAGAACAGAAATTGGAGTTAAGAGGCCTGAATACTATAATTTCATATAAAATTTAATTTAACATTCATGAACTGAAAAAAACAAAAAAAAAATCAATAAGGAGCCATAACTGTCTGCCAAGGAATACATTGGAAGCCGGAATTTTGAGACAGACAGAATTTACATATAACTTAATATTGTATAATTATATTTTAACAATGTGGTAAGTCAACTCTAATTTTTCAAGCTTATTTGACCATATTATGCTGTGGCCAAATAAAAACATCCCACTGAATCCTTATTCTAAGCAGAACACTTTGGGGAAATCTGAGCTAAAGATGGTGTTTAAAAGCAAAGCAGGTATGTTGCATTTTATGTAATTTACCTAAGGTAGCTCTGCTAAAACCTAATTGATATTTCCAATCCCTCCTCCCAGCCAAACAGGATGTTCCGGCCTTACAGCAAACCCAACTGTTTGGCTAATCAACATATAGGAACAACCCCTGTCTCCCTTGCTTACTCTGCTTTGAAGGTGGAAAGGCAAAATACTTGCTATCTTCCTACTCTTGCAGCTTGTGGTGGTCATATGGCTGAGTTTTCACCAATAACACAAAGGCAAAAGTCAGCTGGAAATTTGGGAAAGTTTTTGCATTCTTGATTAAAGGGATATTTTAGCCTCCTTTTTCCTATCTTGATAGAATATTAACCTCCCCGCCACATACTCCTACTTTCAAGTGAGCACAAAACACGCATTATTTTGTTTCTCTGTGTGATTATGCCCATATAGCATTCTAAATCAGGGTTCAGAAGAGGTTGAGAATAAGTGCATGTGTTCAACCTGACATGTTTATCTGGAGCCCTATATATTGTCTATAAATACAAACAGTTTAAGTAAGCAAATTAAAACATGTTTGATAATGAGAGACACCAAATTCAGGATCATGGCTGTCATATGCAGGAAGAGGAAGGAGAATGGGATTGATTGGGAGTTAAGGGAGCTGAAACATCAAATATATCTGTAACGTGTAATTTTAAAATGAAAGAAAATGAAGCAAAATATTAAATTTGAGGAAGCCAGAAGTTAGATACATGCATGTTTATATTAGACTCTATAAATTTAAGTATATTAAAATATTCCAAAATTTAAAACACTGTACTCGGAGGGAACTTTTTATAAATGCATTAATAGGTAATAAAAATAAGGACCCTGAAATCTCATCCAGTTAAGGCAAGAAAGTGAGATATTAAAAAAAAGGGTAGGCAAAATATAGAAGAATAATCCAGAGCAGACCACAGCATAGATGTTTCATTGGCCTAACTAAGAGCTGGAAGATGATATCAATACCTATAGTGTAATACATGTATATATACATATATATGTATGCATATGTACATATAAGTGATATTTGAGACTAAATTAGGTAAAATATAGATTGCTCTCATTAAATACTGTGGGTTCAATCCTTCAAAAACAATTTCCTTTCTTGTTTTTATGAAAGTCTAATGTTTGGTTTGGTATAGACACCTAACCTGAGTAAACCCTCCATCAACTTTGCAGAACTTGGAGAGGTACAATATAGGTAAGTCGTCGCCTTAAAAAAAAAAAAAGGAATTTTATTGAAGCTGATTTCTTTCTGTACAGTGTTGTTACAGAAGCACCATAGCACTGTATGGTATGTTAGTGACCTATATTTTAAGCTAAGATTTAAATTTATATACTTATAAATGTTTGATTAAATGTACTATAGGACTAACTACATATTAACAACAACAAAAGTATAAATCACTTTTTCATTTGGAATCTCCTTCAAGAAGCTGTAATACTCAGTTATAACTCAAACTATTCAAAAATTAAACTCAATGGTGCACAATTTATGTATAGTACTATACTAGAATAGCCCCTCTCCTCAATTACACGTGACCTGAATGATCTGATAGCACAATTGGTTTTATAAATATCCATTCAGCCATGCAAATACTTCCCTAAGAAATTGAATCGCCTCAATTACCCAGTTTGGGGATTCATAATAAAATATTGAAAAGTTTTTATTTAAATATGTTGACTATTTTCTCTTGTAAATGTGCCTCTGAATTATATAATTTGTCTAGATGGTGAACGTGACTTAGTGGAAGAAGCACAGTATTTAGAATTAGAACTAGTTTTCAGCCCTAGCTATGCCATTCACCAGATGTGTGATTTGGATAAGTTAATTTCACCTTACGGTTATTTTGCCTCAATCCCTTCATCTGTAAAATGGAGACACACGATTACATCTTATATAATTGTCGAAGTAATTTATGTAGAATGTAAGCAGTACATGTTAGTTCCTTTCCTGCTTCCATAAGATCCATCTGAAAGGTCACTATCATTGGCTGAGATGCTGAGAATCCGGGGCCATTAGCATCCAAAGCAACGAGGAACACCACATCTGTTATTGCAGTTGTTTTAAGCAGTTGATTTATTTTTTCAAATTGCTCAAACAAAAACAATGCATCAATTAGAGCAGAGCTCTAAATCTTTTTGCAAGGTTTTCAGAAAATTCAGCTTATAAACCATTTTACTTTAGCCTTTTCATTGATAATTCGCCTGATAAAATCAGAAAGGAAGCAAGTTAAAGAATAAATGTTTCAGTTTAGGGTTAGATAGGAAGAAGAGGGGGTTATGTAATCAGAATCACATTTTAAACTTACCCCAAATCAAAACGGCCACACGTATATATTTTTGTTTTAACTATTTTTACATTTTCTTAGGCAACGCGCGTAGTCCCAAATCCACATCTACCAAAATACTGACCAAAATACACAGTCATTATTACTAAATTCAATGGTTAGGGCCTTTAAGGAAGACTGCAAGGGATAATTTCTCTCCTATACCACAAGCTTCTAGGTGGGGGAAAAATGTTATATACTGATAACAGCAAAAGTGAGAGAAGATACAGCTGTATCAGCATTTGACTTTTGATACTTCCATTTGATAAAAATAAGTCATTTTTCTCTTGACTGAATGAATATATTGATGACCTAGGAGATTTTCACAGCCTTCTTGGAGAATCAAAATCAGTTTTTCTCCAAAGGTTGTGTGGGTACACTTCCAATGAGGATCTGATCAGAATCTCCATGGTGGCCTTTCCATATTACAGAAAGTTCAGCCATTATTATTCCCGTGCTCCGGTACCTCTTTGAGAACTGCCAAGTGCCAGGGGAGATGAGGCTGCTGGGGGGAGTTCTGTAAGGCAGAGGTTGAGGCTTGCTGAGAATCATTTCAGCTGAATGTGATTCAGGGTAAATCAATACATTGCTTAACTACACCGGCAGCAATCTACAGGAAGAATTATCATTTTTCTCTTTAAAAAGTTCTATAAATCAAACAATAAAGATGATGTCCTTCTCAGTCAGAAATATGTACTAACAATGAGTTAGGTTCCTCCCAGAAAATGTAACCTGTGTGCTTTCTAGCCTCTGGACCACTCAGCTGAAAATAGTGATATTCAGAATAGATAAGCTAGAAAGGTGAGTCCCCAAAACCAATCTGCTGAAAGATGCAGAACCGGCTGGATAACAGTCACATGGGAGCTTGTTAAAAATACACATGCCCAGACTGTGACCCATAGATTTTGATTCCATAGGTCTGTGAGAGGTCCCAGGGATATGTATTTTTAAAAACTTTTCAGGTAAACTAAACGATGTAGGATGCATCCATACATACATATGCAGAAAAGAATGAGGAACTTCTCTTTGGATAAGTATGGATAGAGGCCAATCTTCAAGACATTTTATTAAGCGAAAAATGCAAGAGGTATTATACTTTACAAGTGCTATTAAAAAAGAAGGATGAACATACATGTTTGCTTATATATGCATGAAATATTTCTGGAAGATTACACAAGTGGTTGATAATAGTGGTTTTTCCTCTGAAGGGAATAACTAGGTGTTGGCAGATAGGAGTGGGAGACAGATTTTTCCACAGCATAAACTTGGTACCTTTTCAAATTTGAGCCAAGTAAAAATTTATATATTAAAAAATTACTGAATAAAATACAATTTCTATTATACTTATGACAAAATATGGCTTTTAACTAACTCTCCAGGTGACTCTAATGTTCAGCCAGGAATTTAAATACTATTGGACAAGACATATGTAAATGCAACATATTAATGTGATAATATGTGCACATTTATGTATTATGTTACTGTGTTATTATTATGTAGTATATAACATATCCATGTGTCAGAGTTTAAGAATTTTTTTCTCCTATGAAGATAGAGCAACAGAAAGCTAGATACAGGGCAGTTGCATTATTGTGAATGATACATTCCTGAAAACCTCACTTACTTCTAAACTGTATAGTTCAAAACTCAGTTACAATAGCTCTGACAAAGGATGATGCATCTAATTGCCATTAACATTGCCACCTCCTAATAGAAATAGCAAAAACACAGTTTATAATTGATTCGGCTAGTCAGCTTTATATTATATAATCCTTGAACATTTTTGTAAAGGGGAAATCAATTATTTAAAAATATATAGATAGTTTAATAATGTTTTATACCACACCACTTAAAATTAGTGAAGTTCAAAATCACATGAAATGTAGCCACATCCCTCTTGAACTGCATTTGAACCTCCTCGTAAAAGAGCTTCACAGAAAAATATATTTTGATGTTATTCATTTGGCTTTATTTAGAGTTGATCAAGAAAACTCACTGGAATAACGCTTCTGCATTTTCTGTGAAACTGTTAAAGACGTCGTGATTATTGGGCTCCTTACTATACATGCTACTTGTATAAGATATAATTTCTCCATTAAAATTTTTGTACCAGAAAATGTTTTTAAGAAATGTATGCTTCCTTTTGGCAGATGAGAATAACTGCTGAGAAACTTAGGATTGAATATTATGTTCAACCACAGTATATGGCAAATTTTCTTTTAAATGTTGGGATGATCTAGCCTTAGAGAGGAATCAAGAAAGGCACGTATCAGCTGTTTATAAAATTTAGGATGCATGATTTTCTAAAAAAAAAAAAAAAAAAAAGCAAACAAAACAATCTTTTACCGGATGGCAATTTGTATAATTTCTGGTTTTAATTAAAATTTGGCTCCCTACACAACATAAAACAATTAAGCAGATAAGAATTAGGCTCTTATCCTGTGAGAAGGTCTCGGAGAGAAATATCAGTCAGAAAAGTTCCTACCTTTGATGTAGTGATTCCTGAGGGGGTTGGGCCAATGAATACATGCCTTAAGTGGGTGGACAGGAATAGTGATGGAAATGCTCTAAGAGCTAAGCCTCAGGCTCTAAGAAGAACTAATATGCTTGATTCATTCTTACCATTTGTATAAAGTCTTGGGAACCAACCAAATTATTTTGACTCTCCCTAGTCTTTCCCTTGGTTAGGACTCTGCACAGAACCATCTAACAGAGATGACTAATCTGTACCTGGCAGAATATGTAGGCCATAGGAAAAACCTTCTGGGACTAAAGTGGAAAATAATTTGGCTTATAATAATTGATAAATATAAAATGGCGCATCATGTTGGAAAACAGTCTGGCAGTTCCTCAAATGGTTAAACGAAGTTAGCACATGACCTAGCAATTCAACTCCTAGATATTCACTTCCTTTTTGTCTACTTTACCTAATAACTTTAATTAGTCCAGTGGATGAATTAGGAAACAGATAAACTTTTTTCCATTCTTAAACTGAAGGTCATCTGGGATGTACTATATTGAACTCTGTGTTTGTTGTCTCTCCTTCCTTCTGTGTTATACTTATCTCTAATTTTATAAGTATATTATTATACAGTTAACATTTTTACCAAAATAACAGATATGATTAAAAATAATAACATATCTGATGTTGATTTTTAGAAATATTTAAAAATATAAAAAAGCATCATGATCCTGGTGATGCAGGATTTTTCTTGGCCCCTTCACCGGACTCATGGAAGGGGTATCCCATCTACTCAACCTGCCATGCTTAGCCCCTTGTGGGAGGAAGCACGTGAGTGAGTGAGTGCAGAATCCTGTTGGCCTTTCCAGGTGCCGACATGGGAGAAAGCTCCATGCGGGGCCCATGGCTAGACCAGGTGTGTCACCTCAAGGGGAACGTGGTAGTGCTCAGGTGAGGGTGCCCACGACCGCGAAGCCCCAGAGGGGGTGTTACAATGGTCCTTTAGTTCCACCGTCCATGGACAGCACCACGCTAGCAGATCAGTTGACCCCTTGCCTTACCACATGGGGTGGCTTCCCTCTGCTGGTGAGGGGGAAGGGCCAGTGTGACAGCCTTTCTGGGTACCCACAATCAGTGGGTCCTGAGCTCTTGTCTGGTGTCCAAGAACAATGCGGTCATGTGGACAATTGAAGGACAGTGAAGAACGAGAATTTTATTGAGTGATGAAAATGGTTTTCAGTGGAGAGGAGAGCTGGAGGGGGGACGGGAAAGTCAGGTCAGCTTCCCCGAAATCAGGTTGTCTCTTCCCTGAAGTCAGGACATCTCCCCCTCTACTGATTGAGTCTGGGTTATTTATAGGCACAGGATGAGGAGTGTGTGCTGATTGGTTTTTGAGTATGCAAAAAAGGTTAAAGTGAAGACACCACTCAAAGGTGGGCATGACAGTGTAGAAAACCAATTGGGAAGGGGCAGGTATATGTAAAATATGTGAAGGATGGGGATCAATCAGAGGAAAGTGCTCCAAACAAGAAGGCAAGTTCTCAATCTGGTCCAAGGGTTTAACTTGTAGCTTGGCTTTCAGGCTTTAAACTGTCTTTGGCTTGGTGATGGGGTTTTACCAAGTACCAGTCAGTGCCTATCTACTGAGGCATTTGGCTGCCTCCTGTGGCTATCACTGGGACACAAAGATAACCACTTAATATTTTGCAACTTCATGCTTTTTCTCAGGGTGTATTTACACATATCTATATACATTTTTTAATAAAATTGGGAGCAAACATTTCACAATTTTCCTTACCCGATTTTCCTGATTTCATGAAATTTTCTACTACCATATCATTCTCATGACTACAAGCTATTATCTCACATAGATGTGCCATATAATTTTTGAACTATTCTCTCAGAAACAGATTTTAAGAAAGAGATTTGTACTGTGTGTAGTCACTTTATTGGCAAGAGTTCTCAAGATCAATATTTACAGACAATTGAGGAAAGTGGGATTAAGTAGAGGGAGGAATGGAACTGCAGTGAAAAACCTCAGGGCAGCCAGGCATGGTGGCTTACATCTGTCATCGCAGCACTTTTGGAGGCCAAGGTGGGAGGATTACTTGAGGCCAGGAGTTTGAGACCAGCCTGGGAAACCTAGTGAGACCCCATCTTTAGGAAAATAAGAAAGAAAGAAAATCCTTGGGAAACTCTGGGGCTGGGATGACCCTTCAGCGTTGTCCCTCCTTGAGACAAAAAGGCTAGAGGGCTTTGAATAGGGACTGTGCCCAAGGAGTAAGCATGAACTTGGGCAAGGCAGCTCTTTTCAGCCAAAAGCAACTCCCAGATAGGAATTCAGCTGAGAGCCATCAGTCACCAATGCTACCAGCAACTGAGGTAATGAATTCCTCAGTTCTGAGAGGGAATCTGGGTGACATAAAACAATATTTGCTATAGTCCATCTCCCGTGCCATTTGAATTCACTTAACTCATATTTTATTAAGTTTCATTGTATCCATCCTCTTCTAGTAATAGCTATATTGATTCCACTCACTCTCAGCTAACACATCTATTGATCTCAGTGGTTTACACAATGTTGTAACCCAGATCCTCATCCCTACAGTCTCAGCCCTTAGTCACCATGACTTTCTCGGGCCATAGCTATTGCGTTTATCCAGTCATTGTCAAAATCGGGCAATGTAGCATACCCATATGTACCCCTGTGGATTACATCAGTACTGAACATATTCTCCCCTATACTTATAGTGAAGCAGCAGCCCTACCTCCTTTGATGATCAGACCCAAACATCCTTGCCTGGATGTGACTTCTTTCATTGTGTATTACTTTCCTTGCCTTCTTCATGTCATGAGGACCGCAAAATGACAGTAGTAGTTTTAAAGTTTAATAGGACTCTTGTTATGTCCTTTGATGGAACACTTCACTCTCTAGGAAGCAGAACATCTACATCTACATTTTCCAGAGTTGTAGTGATGGGAAGCACAAATTCTACAAGTTGATCACTTGGATGGATTGTAAGTAGGGCTAATTTTACTTCCTTCTCTTAGGTCCAAGTCCCATACATTCAACCTACTGGGGACAGAGCATCATCATACAATGGTCATTGGTTAGAGTGTATGCTGGGTCTTGGAATATAGCACTCAATTCCTGCAGAGTATCATATCCAAGCTGGTGCCTCAGTTACACTTTCAAAATGCTATTCTATCACTCTATCAGATTAGTAATTTCTATGTAGTGCAGAGTGTGATAGATCCAGTGGATCGTGTAGTCATGTGTTCACTTCCATATGTCCTTTATTGTCAAATGGGTCCTTAGTCTGATATAGTATCGTATAAGATCTAATGTAAGTGAATCAAACACTCTATAAGCCCTTAGATAGTGGTGCTGGCTGAGGTTGTGAACAGGAAAGGCAAACCCATACCTGCAATATGTGTTAATTCCAGCCAAGGTGAATTGCTGTCCCCGGCAAGGTGGAAGGAATTCAGGGTAGTCAATTTGGCACCAAGTAGTTGCTCGATGTCCTTGTAGATTATGCTTAACATTGGTCTCTATTGCTGGGAGTTGGGCTATTTGGTAGTGGAAATAGCTAGATTAGCCTTGGTGAGTGGGACCTATGATCTTTGGCCCATGTATAGTCCCCATCCCTGCCACTGTGACCACTCTGTTTATTGACCATTGTGCCAGCAGTGAGGTTGCTGATGATAGAGGCTGGCTGTTACTAACTGGCAGTCATTCTGTCTTTTTGGCTTAGTGACTTTTCTTTGAAGGATGCCCTCTAACAGGTATTGGCATGTGATACAAAGATCTTCATACTTGGGCTCATTCCCATAGACTACCTACATATGTAATATGCAACATATTAATGTGACAATATGTGCACATTTACGTATTATGTTACCATTATGTAACATTATTATTATGTTATGTAGTATATAACATATCCATGTGTCAGAGTTTAAGAATTTTTTTCTTCTATGAAGACAGAGCAACAGAAAGCTAGATACAGGGCAGTTGCATTATTGTGCTTCAGATGTGCTTACCAATTGATGTGGTTTGGCTCTGTGTCCCCACTTAAATCTCATCTGGAATTGTAATCCTCATAATCCCCATGTGTTGAGGGAGGAACCTGGTGGGAGGTGACTGGATCATGGGGGTGGTTTTCTCATGCTGTTCTCATGATAGTGAATGAGTTGTCATGAAAACTCATGGTTTTAAACGTGTTTAAAAGTTCCTCCTTCACAGGCCCTTCTCTCTCCTGCCACCCTGTGTAGAAGGTGCTGGCTGCTTCTTCTGCCATGATTGTAAGTTTCCTGAGGCCTCCCTAGCCATGTGGAACTGTGAGTCAATTAAGCCTCTTTCCTTTATAAATTACCCAGTCTCAGGTGGTATCCTTTATAGGAGTGTGAAAATGGACTAATACACCAATTTTCCAATTTTTGTTTTTCCTGGTCCCTGAACAAACAGCTAAATCTTTTCCCTCTTCTCATGAATTGGTGTAGATTGCAAATTTGGTCCACTGTTCTTTTTGCACAAGGTGGAAGAGCAAGTGCACTGCCAAAAAACATGTGAAGATTTCCTTTCTCAGCTTTCTTTCAGAGACATTCTTGAGTGAGATCACAGTGCAACAGCAGTTCATTTTTAGCTTGCTCCTCATATTGGGATGACCCACCTGTGAACCGAGTCTGAACTTTTTCCTCCCTAGTGAACTAATCATAATGGGCCCCTCACGTGGCCATAGATTTGTACTGATTGGGAGGTGTCAATGCAGTTTAATTGTGCCCTTCAGCCCTGCTTATGCTTGACACTGGGTTCAGCATTTCTGTCTTACGACAGATTGCTGCTGAGTCCACCTGACTCTATGACATGTCAATACCAAGAGAAGGACTTGGCTAACAGCCATCAGCTGCCAGTGTTCCAGTAGCTGGAGGAATGAATGGAAAAGGAACTTAACCAATTCTCTAATGCTGAGTATTTCTAGTTTTTGTTTGTTTGTTTTTGTTGTTGTTTGACTTTTTTTTTTTTTTTTTTTTTGAGACGGAGTCTCCCTCTGTCGCCCAGGCTGGAGTGCAGTGGCACGATCTCAGCTCACTGCAAGCTGCGCCTCCCGGGTTCACGCCATTCTCCTGCCTCAGCCTCCTGAGTAGCTGAGACTACAGGCGCCCACTACCACACCCGGCTAATTTTTTGTATTTTTTAGTAGAGACGGGGTTTTGCCGTGTTAGCCAGGATGGTCTCGATCTCCTGACCTCGTGATCTGCCCGCCTCGGCCTCCCAAAGTGCTGGGATTACAGGCGTGAGCCACCACGCCCAGCCTGTTTTACTATTTTTAGCAATACAACTTTGAAAGTTCTTATTCTAAGCAGATAGTCTAAAAAAAGATATAAACCAAAAATAGAGGAGTAATAAGATGATGAAAAATGAAACTAGGAGATGGGTTCTAGTCCTAGATTTGCTATTATCTTTGAATTTTCTATTTGACTAATCATTTCACTTCCTGGAGTCTTAATTGTCTTATCTACATTGTAAGATAGTTGAATAACATCAATTTTTCCCAATCTATAGTCTACTGAGAAAGTGATAAAAATTCATTCTATTTCATAAAGACTAATGAAAATAATTTATCTATCTTTCATAAGGTTGTAGAGGGATCAAGTAGGGGATACAATACTGATAATTTAGGCAAAAAGAGAACAATATCAAATTCTGCAGAATAAAAGGATCCTAGAATATACCTGTGTGACAGATATTTCCAAGGTTATCTGGTCAAACTCACAAACATGTGCACCAATCCCCTCATTTTAAGCCATAGTAAACCTTTCATTAAGGTCCTTCAATATTGTGAGTAGACCTGCCCAGCTTCTGAAGGCACTCACATCTACAATATCCAGAGGCTTTTTCTCCTGTTAGTAGTTGCTGCTTCTTTACTCACCTCACATTCTTTCCTCAATTTATTCCAGTTGAGCTCCAGTGCTCCCCATACCATTGAGCTGCCAAATTCAATAGCCTCTGTTTTGTTCTTTTCTTACCTCACTTCTCAGCAACATTTGACATAGTTGGCCACTCCCGCCTTGAAGTGATTTCTTTCCTCCTAATTATTGCCTTAATGAGCTCACTTATTTGAGTAGCCTTAATGAACTCACCTGAGTATTTTATCTGTGGATTATTTTTGGAATTTGTTTGTAACCAATTATCTATGGATAATGAGAGTTGTATATCTTCCTTTAAAATCTGTAGATTGTAGACTTTAAAGGAATATATAAAACTCCCATTATCCATAGATAATTGGATAATGGACCAGACTACTGGCTGGTCCCTCTGAGTCTTCTATTCTGGATTCTCCTCTTTCTCTACCCAATCTCCAAATGTTGGCATATTCATGGGCTCAGTAACTTGGCCCTATTCTGTTAAGTGTTCCCATTCATTTTCATGGCTTCAGATGGTCTAGGCTTTCAAACCAATATCTTCCATTTGTCATCTCTCTTCTGAAACTTAGATTCAATTATTCAACTTCATACTTCATAAGCTAATAGGTATCTAAAACTTCATTTGTCCTTAAAAGAATGTTTCATTTTTCTGTGCTTGCCTCAACAGCACATATACTAAAAAGAATGTTTCATTTTTCTGACCAAATTTATTTCTTCCTCATGTTCACAGATATCAGAAAACTGTACCTCTTCTTTTTTTTTTTATTTTGAGACGGGGTCTTGCACTGTCGCCCAGGCTGGAGTGCAGTGGCACGATCACGGCTCACTGCAATCTCTGCCTCCTGGGTTCATGCCATTCTCCTGCCTCAGCCTCCTGAGTAGCTGGGACTACAGGTGCCCACCACCATGCCCAGCTACTTTTCTGCATTTTTAGTAGAGATGGGGTTTCACCGTGTTAGCCAGGATGGTCTCGATCTTCTGACCTCGTGCTCCGCCTGCCTTGGTCTCCCAAAGTGCTGGGATTACAGGCGTGAGCCACTGTGCCTGGCCAACTGTACCTCTTCTATTAGGTTGCTCAGGTCAAAAACTTAGAATACATTAGTAATTTAGCTCTTTGTCTTTCCAATCTATCCCCAAAGTTCTATCATCTTTAACTCTAAAAGCTACACCAAATTTGATCATTTCTCTTTATCTCCATTATTTCTACCTCCCTCTAAGTCACCTCCATTTCTCACCTGGACTTTTGCTACAAACTTCTTATTGGTTTCCCTGCTTGCACTCTTGCTTTCTATATTTTTTACGTAATAGCAAGAATTATTTACTTAAAATAAATCAGATCATGTCACTCTTATGATTAAAACCTTCTAAATGGCTAGCTTCTGATCATAGATAAAATCTAAATTTATTTATTTTTCTCTGAGTCAGGGTCTTTCTCTGTGACTCAGGCTGGAGTGCAGTGGCATGCTCATGGCCCACTGCAGCCTCGATATCCCAGGCTCAAGTGATCCTCCCACCTCCACTTCCTAAGTAGCTCAGACTGCAGGTGTACCACCACGCCCAGCTAATTTTTTTACTTTTTGTAGAGATGCGTTCTCACTATGTTGCCTAGGCTGATCTTAAACTTCTGGGCTCAAGTGATCCTCCCCCAGAGTGCTGGGATTACAGGTGTCAGTCACCAAACCAAGCCAAATCTGAATTTCTTACCTTGTCCTACAATGTCATAAATGATCTGGACTCGGCACCTCTGAAGTTTCTGTGAACATTATCTACCCTGTCTACAATCTTTCTGCAAAACTCATCTTCTTTCTCACCTTAAGAATTTTCTACCAGCTCTTCTCTTTTTTTGGAATAGTTTTTTGTTTTTTTTTTTTTCTCTTGATCCTCACAGTTCCAGCTCCTTATTATCACAGATGTCTCAGTTGAGATGTCAGTGCTTTAGAGAGGTCTTCCTGGCCACTCTATTCAAAGTAGTCATCTAGTTTTTTACTCTTTATGTCCCATTTAATTCTCTACTAACACTTACTCTCTGGAGTTTTCTTCTTTATTTATTTATTGGGTCTCCTCAGTAGAATGTAAGTTCTTTGAGAGCAGAGATGTCTGTCTTGTTGCTACTGTTTCTTCAGGGCTTAGAAAAGAGGATAGCACGTAGTAAGTGTTCAATAAAAATTTGTTAAAGGAGTGAAAGAAACAGAACATTCTGGGACCCATACTCTCCTAACCCAATAGACCAAAATGCCCAGGAGACAACTGAAACCCACCATTGTTCACATTAGTGTCTTTATTTTGACTTCTAAAACCTTATTAAAAGTCCAGTTACTCTTCTATATCATAAATTTAACTTATTTAAAGATAGCAGTTAATGATCTCCAACTCTTACCTTTGTCAAATAAAATGCTCCTATTTCCAAACGTGACATTTGGGGGAAGAAGATTTCAAACAAAGTACACAGTGGACATGAAAAATCAATTGCCAAGAGGTATGACAAAATTTACTTCATAATAAATGCATTTTATTTGTATACACACATTTCCTTATTATAGATAATCCAAAGATACTATATTATTCTAATGGGCCACCTCTGTTCATAGTAAAAGGGAGAGATAACTTTCATAGTAATTTTGGTAGGATATTCTCAACAAGTTTTATTATCGTGGCTTTTTATACAAAGCGCAAGTTTGTGCAGTCTTGCAAGATTACTGTATTAGTCCATTTTCACACTGCTGATAAAGATGTACCCAAGACTGGGTGATTTATAAAGAAAAACAGGTTTAAGGGACTCACAATTCCACGTGGCTGGGGAGGCCTCAGAATAATGGCATAAGGCGAAAGGCACATCTTACATGGCAGCAGGCAAGACAGAATGAAAGCCAAGCAAAAGGGAGTTCCCCTTATAAAACCATCAGATTTCGTGAGACTTACTCACTACCACGAGAACAGTATGGGGAAAACTGCCCCCATGATTCAGTTGTCTCCCACCAGGTCACTCCCACAATATGTGGGAATAATGAGAGCTACAATTTAAGATGAGATTTGGGTGGGGACACAACCAAGCCATATTGATTACTTATCTTCTTGACAATCCAATTTCTTAAAATCCAATAGCAATCAGTTTGTTTGATCTTGCTAGGCTATACAGCCTCACTAGATATTTTAAGATATCCCAACTCTAGTAATTATAATGCATTTTAATTCAGCAAAATTTATTCCATGATAAGCACAAAAAATTAAATTCTCAAAACCAATCATTACTACTCTTACCTTCTTGATCACTTTCTTTCTTAGTTAAGCCATCCTCAAGTCTAATCATTAGTTTACTGTTATCCAACAAGAGGAAAATTTCCATTGCACTTTACTAATAAATGTATCTGCTGCCTAACCATTGGTGTCAACCATTGTTATCTGTGTTTTACATAGCTTAATTTACTTAATCCTAATGACATGTACTACTACCTTGACCATTTTACAGATGGAGAAACTGCAGCACAGAGCAATTAAGTAACTTGTGTAAGGTTAAATAGCCAGCAAGTAGTAAACTTGGGCTATAACCTCAGGCAGTCAAAATCCAGAACCTGTGCTTTCAGCCACTACACTACATTCCCATTGGTAAAACTCACAATTTTCTACCTGATCTTTTAAGTTATTATTGTTTCAGTTGCTTTTACAGTTTGATAAACACTAATATCTTCTCCAGAAAAAAAAAACTCCAATTTCTTCAACAGTTTCTCATATTACATGATTCCAAATTGCTTCATGACCCAGGTTACCTCTGGAAATACAGATGTGCCTATTCATCCTTTTAAAGTGTCAGAACCAAGCATTAGTCCATGTATGGGCTCCAGTATAAATGCAAAGAGATAATTAGTTCCTACTTTCTGTATATTATAATTTTGCTAATGTAGTATCAAAACTCAGCTTATTTGGTAGCCACATCATACTATTCACTCATATTTTTATCAAAAATATTTTTCACATGATTCAAAGCTCCTTTGAGCTGCAATGCATACTTCCCAAAACACCTATAGGAACCAAACAAAAAGACAGTTTCAGTGCAGTGCGGCTATCAGACACTGAAAGTTGGCTTCGCTTAACCTCAAGAGACGTATGCATATTCAGACCTAAAATTCTTCAAAACACTACACTTGTGAGGTATTTTATTATAAAGCTAAAATATTTTATCAAAAAAAATTAAAATAACAAAATAAATCAAGAAATATTGTGTGCTACAGAACCCACTTGAAGGCCTGACTATAGTATATGTAAGAAAAATAATGAAAGCCCTTGGTAACAGAAGGCCTTCCACTACACATGTAAGATGGGAGAGAAAAGAGAGTGCATATATGAGGAAAAAAGAGAATGAAAGAGTTTGGTTTTGCTGAATCTTTTTCTCCCTCTTCTGCTTTAAAAATTCTCACAAGTTCTAAGCTTCTTGGTTGCTTGTTTTCCAGTACTTCTCCCTGCTTTACTCTCTGGACTTAATCATTAGCATTGTTTTCTCCACCTGTGATCTTGGAGCCCTTCAGTAAGGTGTCAGTTCAAGGATCTGGTATTAAGCTTCTTTAACATTTTGGGCTTCGTGAAAAGTTTCACCATTAGCCTGAGTTTGCCCTGACAACATGAGAAACAGCAACTAATGTACTGTTATTAGCTCTCACTTTTCTCCCCGTGTGATATTGGGTAGATTTCTTTTTTTTTTTAATTTTATTATTATTATACTTTAAGTTTTAGGGTACATGTACACAACGTGCAGGTTTGTTACATACATGTGCCATGTTGGTGTGCTGCACCTATTAACTCGTCATTTAGCATTAGGTATATCTCCTAATGCTATCCCTCCCCCCACCCCACAACAGGCCCCGGTGTGTGACGTTCCCCTTCCTGTGTCCATGTGTTCTCATTGTTCAATTCCCACCTATGAGTGAGAACATGCGGTGTTTGGTTTTTTGTCCTTGCCATAGTTTGCTGAGAATGATGGTTTCCAGCTTCATCCATGTTCCTACAAAGGACATGAACTCATCATTTTTATGGCTGCATAGTATTCCATGGTGTATATGTGCCACATTTTCTTAATCCAGTCTATCATTGTTGAACACTTGGATTGGTTCCAAGTCTTTGCTATTGTGAATAGTGCCACAATAAACATACGTGTGCATGTGTCTTTATAGCAGCATGAATTATAATCCTTTGGGTATATACCCAGTAATGGGATGGCTGAGTCAAATGGTATTTCTAGTTCTAGATCCCTGAGGAATTGCCACACTGATATTGGGTAGATTTCTAAAAATCTAAATGATCGTGTTTTGCATTTATCCTAATAAGCTTAATTCCACGCATACTAAGATCTTTTGGGAATCCTATTGTGTCGTCAATATTAGTGTATTAGTCCATTCTCACATTGCTAAAAAAAAAAAAAGAAAAAGTACTTGAGTGTGTTAGTCCATTCTCACACTGCTATCAAGAACTACCTGAGAATGGGTAATTTATGAAGAAAAGAGGTTTAATTGACTCTCAGTTCTGCAGGCTTAACAGGAATCATGACTGGGAGGCCCCAGAGAACTTAACAATCATGACAAAAGATGAAGGGGAAGCAAGCATGTCTTACCATGGTAGAACAGGAGAGAAAGCGAGATAAGGGGAAAGTGCCACACAATTTTAAAGCATTAGATCTCATGAGAATCACTATCATAAGAACAGAAAGGGAGATATCCACCTCCATGATCCAATTGCCTTCCACAAGCTCCCTCCCCTGGCATGTGGAGATTACAATTAGATAGGAGATTTGGGTGGAGACACAGAGGCAAACCCTATCACTGCAACTGAGTAATTTATAAAGAAAAGCGGTTTAATTGGCTCACAGTTTTGCAGGCTGTACAGGAAGTATAGTTGCTTCTAGGGAGACCTGAAGAAACTTTCAATCATGGCAGAAGGCAAAGAGGAAGCAGGCACACCTTTTATGGCCACAGCAGGAGGAAGAGAGAGCAGGGAGGTGCCATACAGTTCTAAACAACAAGATCTCATGAGAACTCTATCATGAGAACAGCACCAAAGGGATGATGCTAAGCCATTCATGAAGGACCCACTCCCATGAGCCCATCACCACCCGGTAGACCCCACCTCCAACACTGAGGATTACAACTGAACATGAAATTTGAGTGGGGACACACATCCAAACCATATCATTTAGCAACCAGATTTTAGGTCACTCACAAATTTGATAATATGCCATTGATGTATTTAGACAAATTGTGAAAATGTTAACAAACAATAGGAATGTGGTTCTGATATAAGATCAGTAGAGACTTTTTTAGGAATAGACAATGACATATTAATCACTACTCTGAAAACGGTCATTCCATTGTTTATGGACCATACTAAGTGTACAATTATCTAGTTTAGCTTTTTCTATCTTACTGCCATAGTCATAATTCAGGTGTATAGTTTCAATAGCATTCTTTGGTTGTATCCATTATGCACTCTTTAGTGGCATCATAGCATAAAGATTAAGACCGTGGGTTCCGAAATGTGGCTACCTATGCTTAAAACATAGTCTCCAATTTTTAGTTGTGTTGTCTTCAGCTAGTTACTAAATAGTTCCTCATGTATAAAATGGGGAGAAATAATACTTAAGATTAAATGAGAAAATGCATGTAAAGCACTTAACCTAGAGCCTAACATCAAATAAATGCTTAAACATTAGCTCTTCTTAACAGTAGCAGTTAACCTACTCCAAAGAAAATGAGGTTAGCCTGGTACAGCTTAATCTTAAGGAGCACATGCTGGGTCCTGGTGAATAAATACCACTTCCCTTTGTAAGAATTTACATGCTCTTTTTATATTGTTTGAAAAACCATCCATTTTAATAATCCAGTGTATAATTTTGCACAGGTATTAATGTCAGGCTCACTGATCTATACTTACAGAATTTACCTTTTTCCTTTATTAAAAATTTGCACTGCAGTTGTTTCTCTCCACTCTGGCAACACCTCTCCCTCTCACCAGCATTCTTCACTGGTAACAGTTTACTGGTGCAAAAGTCTCATTCCCTGGTTCACTCCAGCCCCGGAGTGCAGTTTATTTCAGCCAGGGCACTTGATGTTCTCTATCTTCCCATATCTTTGACATCAGTTCCCCCTTTAAACCTGTTTGTTCTAGGCTCTCGAGTCAGTCTGAAGATCATTGTCTTTGACGCAGAAGACAGACCGAAGAGGAACGAAGTAGTCCTGCTTTGTTGTTAGCATCTGTTATCCCCATCTGTCTCAAGCACAGGGCCTACCACTGTGCTTCTTCTTGCTGTTCGTTCTTCTTGCTCATTAGTATCACTTTTTTAAATCCCCCTCTTTTTGCCATATTATATTACACAAACTTTAACTCCATGACAGTTTATGCCTTAAATGATTCCTAAAGACCCATGCAAGTATTTTAAATTCACCATTGGCTATCTATTCCTGATTCTGCTATTTGTTTGTCTTTTTGAAATGTGAGCTCAGACATTTTCAGTCTAAAATGACATTTGAAGTTGCTTCTCCAAATTTCTTCCTAAAATATCTTTTAAGACCCAAATTAAAAACAAAAACATATGCACAATATGTGACCCTGGAGAAGTTTAAGGTATGACTGTTTCAAAATAACCTGCCAGCCATGTCTCAGTTTTAAATGAATTCAGAAGGTCAGTTGTTCAGTAAATGTGAGGTGAGTATGTGATGTGGACTAAGGTTATAGCTGTGGAGATGGTAGTAACTGGGCAAATTCAGGACATAATGAAATTTGAACCAACAGCACTTACTGGTGGATTGGATATAGGTTTTGAGGGAAAGAAGATTCAAGGATCCCCAAACCTGTAATTTATTTTGTGCAAATAGATAGATGATCTCCCTTTAGTGCGAGGCAGAAGACTGCTCTTCACTAAAAATTTGCACTGTAGTTGCTTCCAAAGAGCAGCAAATTGGGAAAGGGTATGAATACATCGCTTTGGCCATGTTCTTTTTTTTTGTTTCTGTTTTTCTTTTTGTTTTTGAGACTGGGTCTCACTCTGACACACAGGCTGGAATACAGTGGCACGATCATGGCAGCCTCAACTTCCCAGGCTCAAGTGATCTTCCCACCTCAGCCTCCTAAGTAGCTGGGATCACAGGTGTGTGCCACCATGCCGGATTAATTTTTAGTTTTTTGTAGAGATTAGATCTCCCTATGTTGGTCTCAAACTCCTGACCTAAAGTGATCCTCCCACCTTGGTCTTCCAAAGTGCTGGGATTATAGGCGTGAACCACTGTGTCCAGCCACCATGTTTAAGTTTCAGTTTTCTATTATACACCTATATTGAAATATCAAGTAGCATGTAAGACCTTGGTGCTCAAAAAAGGCTAGGCTGGAGATATAAATGTAAGCTATCTTCTAACAATGCTATTTAAGGCCCTGGATTAGCTGAAACTACTCACATAAGATCATAGAGGTGAGAAGAGAGCAAGGGTCAGGGCCTTGGGTCACCAAAACACTTAGAAGTCTAAGAGAGGAGGTGAAGAAGTTTGAGGTGAAGCAGCCAGAGATAAGACAAAAGCCAGAAAACATGATATCCTGGAAACCAAGTGAAGGATATGTGTCAAGAAGGAAGGAATAATGCAAGATGCCAAATATTAAGAGTTCAAGTAAGATGATCATTAGCATTAGCAAAATAAGATCACTGGTGAGATAGGGTCCATTTTATGGTTAGGAGAAATGACTGATTAGAATGATTTTGAGAAGAAAATGAGAGGTGAAAAAGTAGAGACAGTGAGGATAGAAAATGTCCCATTTTTCTGTGAAGGCAAGCAGATAAATGAGCAGCAGCTGGAACATGAAGTCAAAAGAAGGTTTTTGTTTGTCTTTTTTTGTTGTTGTTTGTTTTGATGGGTAATCTCAAAGCATGCTTGAGTTTGTATAGGAAGGATCCAGCAGAGAGAGAGAGAGAGAGAAAAAAAAAATGTAATAAAGAAATAAAAGACAGAAGCAAAAAGTTGTTAATAAGTGGCGATGTTGGGCTAAGATAGAAGGGAGTAGCCACCTTTCTATTATAATTAGAAGGGAGGCCAACATGTGTGCGCAGATACAAGCGGGCTGATGGAATATCTGGTTGGAAAATGAGGTAGTTCTTATTGGAGTGGAACTATTTTTTGTATAAAACACGAAAGAAGTCATTAACTTAGAGCAAGGGGGAATGGGATGTTGAAGATTTGAAATCATCCAGTTAGAAAAATGGAAAAGTAAATTTACTAGAGAATTGGGGTAGGTTTGTTTGGAAGTGTTAATTGACCATTTGAGGTGTATGATCATGGACTTTGAAATGACTCTGGTTAGTACTGTTGTGATATTCTCCAGTAATATCAAGATGTAAACAAATATGGAGTAATTACTTGTTTAAAGAGGTTAGAGGTTTTTTCTGGCTATGTACAAAATAAGAGACATGGGAAAGTAATCAATGAGAATTGTAAGAAAATATACTGCTGGGCAACGGAACCTAAGCCTAGTAACAGAAGTAAAGTAACTAAGGGGAGTCAATGTTTTTTGTTTGTTTGTTTTACCTTCTATTTGCTTGGAGTTTATTTTGCTCATAGTTTTAGAATTTCCTGAGGTGGGAACTTCTATAATTGGTTTGGGAACTTGTCTTTTTTCTACTGTATCCATCTAGTACTATAAACTTCCCTCTTGGCACTGCTTTAGCAGCACTCCACATATTTTAATATGGTCTGCTTTACTTTTCATTCAGCTTTATGTATTTTATAATTTATTTCAGGACTTACTCTTTGATATATTATTTAGAAGTGTGTTGTTTAATTTTCAAGTGTTTGGAAATTTTCCTCTTGTCTTTCTGTTATTTATTTTTAGTTTGATTCCACTATGGTCAGAGAACACGCTTTATATGATTTCAAATGATTTTAAATTATTGAAGTTTGTTTTATGGCCCAGGAAATGGTCTATTTTGGTAAATGTTCCATAGGCACTTGAAAAAAATGTCCATTCTGCCCTTGCTGGGTAGAGTGTTCTATAGATGTCAATTTTTTGTTGGTTTATTACATTGTTCAAGTCTTCTATTTCCCTGCTGATTTTCTATTACTTTTATGCTTGCCAAGATGGGTATTAGAGACCTAACTGTAACTGTGAATTTGTCTTTCTCTTTGAGCTCTTTTGATTTCTATTTCATGTATTTTTGAGATTCTGCTGTTTGGTATATGCACATTAGGATGGTTATGACTTCCTGGAGAATTGATTCTTTTACCATTATGTAATGTGTCTCTTTGCCTCTAATAATATTCTTTGCTATAATGTCTGCTTTATCTGATATTAATATAGGTACTCCTGCTTTTTAAAAATTAATATCTGCATGGTATATTTTTTCAGCCTTTTATTTTCAACCTACGTTGTTGAATTTTGAGTGAGTTTATTATAAACAGAAAATAACTGGGTTATATTTTTTATTTATTTTTAATTGGCATATTTAGACCATCCGCATTTAAGGTAATTTGCCATTTTATTATTTGTTTTCTATTTGTTTCTTGTGGTTCTTATTCCTCTGGTTTTCTTTTATGACTTCCTACAGATTACTTAAACATTTTTTGGTACTCTATCTTGATTTATTTATAGTGCTTTTAAGTGTTATCTCTTTGTATAGTTCTCATAGCAATTGATCTGGGTATTAAAAATATATATGTGACTTATTACAGTCTACTGGTGTCAACATTTCATTATTACTTTGAGTCAAGTGTAGAAACCTTTCTTCTGTTTAGTTCCCTTTACCCTCCCCACTTCAGAACAGCATTATCTTGGGTATATGACGGTGTTATTTGTTTCAATCACTGAATATGATTTACAAAATTCATGAGGATAGTCTAGTGTATGTACCCACATTTGTTTGTTTGTTTGTTTGTTTGTTTTGAGATGGTGACTCACTTTGTTACCTGGGTTGGAGTGCAGTGGTGTGAACATAGCTCACTGATACTTCAAACATCTGGGCTCAAGCGATGCTCTTGCCTCAGCCTCTCAAGTAGCTGGGATTACAGGTGTGAGCTTGTACTCATATTTCTGTTCATTACAATGCTTTTTCTTTTTCCTTATGCTCAAAATTGATTATTTTATCATTTTCTTTCTGTTTGAAGAAAATCTTTAGCTATTCTTGAAGAGCAGGTGTGCTAGCCACAAATTCTTTCCATTTTCTTTTATCTGAGAATGTTTTTATTTTCACTTCATTCCTGAAGGGTAGTTTTGCTGAATATAAAATTTAATATTGACAACTATTTTGTTTCAGCACTTGAAAAATGTGTCAAGCCTTCTGGCCAGCATGGTTGCAGATAAGAAATAAACTGTCATTCAAATTGGTACTCCCCAGTTGGTAAAATACTGTTGTTCTCTGGTTTCTTTTGAGATTTTTTGGTGTGTTTCTCAGAAATTTAATATACCTTGGCATTGATTTCTTTCAGTTTGTCCTATTTTTCGTTTCTCAGTGTATTAGTCTGTCCTTGCATTGCTATAAAAGAACACCTGAGACTGGGTAATTTATAAAGAAAAGAGGTTTAATTGGCTCAAGGTTCTGCAGGCTTTACAGGAAGCATGGTGCTGGCATTGGCTTGGCTTCTGGTGAAACCTCAGGGAGCTTTCAATCATGGCAGAAGGCAAAGGGGGAATAAGCACTTCACATGATGAGAGCAGGAACAAGCAAGAGAGATGGGGAGGGTGCTACACACTTTTTCTGAGCTTTCCAAACTCTTCCAACCTCTGTTTGTTGCCCAGTTCCAAAGCTTCTTCCACATTTTCAGAAATCATTATAGCGATGACCCAGTCCTGGTACCAATTTTCTCTATTAGGCCACTCTTGCATTACTATAGTGGAATACCTAAGACTGAGTAATTTATAAAGAAAAGAGGTTTAATTGGCTCAAGGTTCTGCAGACTTTACAGGAAACATGGTGCTAGCATCTGCTCAGCTTCTGGTCAAACCTCATGGAGCTTTCAATGAATGCAGAAGGCAAGGGGGGCAACAGGCACGTCACATGATGAAAGGAGGAGCAAGTGAGAGAGACTGTGGGGAGAGGTGCTACACACTTTTTAACAACCAGATCTTGCGAGAACTCACTCACTATTGTGAAGACAGCATCAAGTCATGAGGGATCCACCCCCCATGATCCAAACACCACCCACCAGGCCCCACCTCCAGCATTGGGGATTACAATTCAACATGAGATTTGGGTGGGAACAAATATCAAACTACATCACTCAGGTTCTTAAATATATAGGAGTTTTATTTTTATTTTTATTTTGTTTTTATTTATTTTTATCAAATTTGGGAGACAAATCACTATTTCTTTTCTTACTTTTGTTTTTTACTCTGTCACCCAGGCTGGAATACAGTGGCACAGTCTCCAGTCACTGCAGCCTTGACCTTCGAGGATCAAGCAATCCTCCTGCCTCAGCCTCCCAAGTAGCTGGGACTGCAGGCATGCACCACCATGGCTGGCTAATTTTTATACTTTTTTTGTAGAGATGGGGTTTCACCATGTTGCCCAGGCTGGTCTCAAACTCCTGGGTAAAAGTGATCCACCTGCCTTGGCCTCCCAAAGTGCTGGGATTACAGATGTTAGCCACTGTGCCCAGCCAAACCACTCTTTCTTAAAATACTCTTTTAGTCCACTCTTTTTTCTGTTAACCCAATAATATAATAAATACCCCCAATAACCCAATATTGGGTTTTATGTTATTCTTCCAAATTTCCCTGAGCTTATGTTTAGTTTTTATTTTGGGGGGGGGGGGTCTATTTTCTCTATGTTGTTCATATTGGGTAGATAATATTAATCTGTCCTTAAGTTTATTGATTGTATCTCTGTCACCTCCATCTCTCCATCCTACTATTGAGACTTTCAGCAAGTTTTTACTTCTATATTTTCTAAGTCATTCTCTTTTTATACCTTCTGTTTCTTTTCTGTGACTTTATATTGTTTCATTTGTTTCAACAGAATTTGTTATTGCTTTTTGAAACATTGTTAGGATGGCAGCTTAAAATCTTTGTGGGTTAATTCCAATGTCTGAATCATCTTGAATGGTGTTAGTATATTGTCTTTTTTCATTCTAGCTGTGATTTTCCTGGTTCTTAGTATTGGATGATTTTTTTTTTGAATTGTAGCCTAAAATTTTAGCTATTATTTTGGGAGACTCTGGATCTTATTTAAACACTTTATTTTAGCAGCCAGTCACCTAGTTTAGGTTTAGCACGCAGATCCTTGCCTACTTTTGTAGGTTGTGGTTCCAATTACAATTTAATTTTCAAGGCTCTCATTGTACTATTTTCATCTGCTTGATTTATCTCATGCCAGTGATGGTGCTACATGAAGGGGCAGAAAAAGTTTCCCTGGATCAGATTGTCTGGTGCCTCTACATAGAAGAAAGAAGTATCTGGCCCACAGAGGAGAAGCTTCCTGGGTCAGGCAGCTTGCTGTGGCAGGATTCTCTTTCCTGGCACCAACCAGAAAACTTAGTTTTCTAAGTAAATGGCATAAACCTCAAATAAAGTGTTTTACACAAGAGTCTGACTTGAGTTACTCAAGCCAGAAACCTAGGAATGATGTATGATTGTTCCCTCTGTCAACCAGAAGTGAATTTACCAAGAATTATTGTAGCTTTGGTTTTAGTACCTATCACTTGCAGGACCCTGGAACCTGAATGAATTCACATAGTCACATGTTTTTGTAAAATTTGCAAAAGTAGCATATTTTAAGTGTAATTAGTTAAGACTATGCCTCTTTTTTTCTATGATTTACTCTCCATTACATTCTCCTCTGGTCATTGCCCCAGGCACTTTCAAGATCTAGCTGAGGCAGTTGTGCCAGGGATAATGTTAGTTCAGGTTTATTGGGATAAACTTATGTTGTCCACAGACACTCCTGTATGAAATTATTGCTATTGATTCTTCTATAGAGTAGCTTCTGGGAAAGTTCCTAGCCACCCACTATGCTGACTCATCTAGATTTGTGACACAGAGTTTCAGGGCCTTTGGTTGTCTTGCAATATGAGCATGACCAATCTTACTCAGTATGATAGAGAGAGGAAAAATAAAACTTGAAATTTAAAGAGCCAGAAGTTAGTCTGTAGAGAAGTCTTCCAATCATCAGACATATAATATGTAGCATTTATTTAGCTAAATAGCAGAGCATTCATTTAGCTCAATATTGGAGCATTAGAAACATAATGGTACCTAGGCAAAATAAAAGTTCTCTTGCCAAAAATATACTCAATCATGTAACATATATATTATTATAAATAATCCATGCTTTCTTAGATTTAAATTATATGGAATAGAATTGATCAAAATTTTGAGATGGAGACCACAAGCTTAAAGCTATACTACAAATAGTATATCTATTTGCGATGTCACGTGTTTTGTTTCCCAATTCTCAATAATAAAAAAATAAATTTTGATCAACCATGCTAAAACAAAGACTGAATTATCTTTCTATTCTTTATTTAGAAGATAATCTTATAAAATCATTGTCATATAAAAGGCGATATCAAAGAGTTTACTGCCAAAATATTTAAAGCAGTTGATTGATTAAAAATAGTATGTCATTTTTTAAAATGTGGTAATGTTTATAGTATTTGGCAGCTCTTTAAAATTTGTCATTTGTTGTGGTTTGTTTTCTCATTCTAAAGAAATACTTTTGTATCTAATTTGATGTGTGTAATTTTGTATTTTTTCCTTAAAAATTATCTCACAAAACCTGGATCCAATCCTACTTTCTTCCCACTTTTAAACCCACATCCAATCTATCTGAAAATCCTGTTAATTGTCACCCTAAAATATATATCAAGTCTTTCTACCTCTCTTCATTTCTATTGCCACCGTTACAGTAACTAATCTTACCTCTTACCTGAACAATGGCAGTAGAACAAAAATGTCTTAACTTAGTATAACTGAAACTACTGCTTTTTATATGTGTTTTCAATACTTTACTGTCTCACTTTAAAAGATTAAAGACTTTTTTAGGCCCGGCGTGGTGGCTCACGCCTGTAATCCCAGCACTTTGGGAGGCCGAGGAGGGTGGATCACGAGGTCAGGAGATGGAGACCATCCTGGCTAACACGGTGAAACCCCGTCTCTACTAAAAAATACAAAAAATTAGCCAGGCATGGTGGTGGGCTCCTGTAGTCCCAGCTACTCAGGAGGCTAAGGCAGGAGAATGGCGTGAACCCGGGAGCTGGAGCTTGCAGTGAGCTGAGATTGCGCCACTGCACTCCAGCCTGGGTGACAGAGCAAGACTCTGTCTCAAAAAAAGAAAAAAAAAGACTTTAAAATCCTCTTATTTTTTTTTTCTGATATGTTTGTCTTATAATTTTTTACATTATATTTTTTGCCAACATAGTATCCTTTTGTTTCTTCAGATAAATAACCAGTTATGCTAACATCTTGTAAGAGAAAAAAAACTATTTTCTGCTAAATTAAAGTGGCAGCTTTATTACTTACTAAATGCATTTTAGCTTTTATTGTATACAAATTATCTATTTGTCCATTTTCGTGCTAGTACAAAGTGTTTTGATCACAGTAGATTCCTGGTGATTTTAATATCTGACAAAGTAAGTCCACCCTTAATTTTTTTTAAATGGAATGTTACTGCACATTCTTTTTCCATATGAATTTTAAAATTATTTACCAGTTGGAAAAAAAACCATGTTGGGATTCTGATTGGAACTGCAATAAACTTATGTATTAATATGGGAAAAATTATCCTTCCACTTTTCTAGTCTTATTTTACACCTTTCAATAAAATGTCATTTTCATCATTTAGGTCCAACTTCTGTATTCTTAGATTTATTTTAAGTGATTTATCTTTTTTATTCTAATTATAAATGGGATATTTCCCCATTTCAATTTCTAATTGCATAATATTAATAGAGAGGGAAGCTATTAATTTTGTATTTGGGCAGCCACATTTCCCAATTATCTTATTAATTTGAATGGATTTTTAGCAGAACATCTTGAATTTCCTAAGTACATAATCATACCAACTACAAATAAAGATAGTACTGTATTTTCATTTCTCATATTTAAACTGCTCCTTTAATTTTCTAGCTTTATCAATCTCCAAAATGTGTTGAAAAATAGTGATAATAGCAGAAATCCATCTCTTGTTACTGATAAAATTTAAAGCAGCTGCTGAATATAATATAGTTGTTGGGTTTAGGTAGAGGACTTTTTAAAATCTTGTTTAGGCAATGATATGAACTGAATTGTGTCCTCCCAAACTGCATTATGTTGAGGCTCTAATGCCTATGTGATTGAAGAAAGATTTTTTAAGGAAATGATTAAGGTTAAATGAGGTCATAAGAATGGAGCCTTGTCTGATAGAGCTGGTATCCTTATAAGAAGAGGAAGAGATACCAGAAGAGGAACTGTTGTAAGAAGAGGAAAAAATACCAGCTTTCTCTGTCTCCTGTATGTGAGGACATAGTAAGAAGGTGGCCATCTGCCTGCCAGAAAGAGCACCCTCACCAGAATGTGACCATGCTAGCCTCCTGATCTCAGACATCCAACTTCCAGGATTATGAGAAAATAAACATCTGTGGTTTAAGCCACCAAATCTATGGTATTTTTTATGGCAGCTTGAGCTGATTGATACAGGCAGTTTCCTTTTCCGGGCTGCCCCAGCTGAGAATTTACTGGTAAATGCAGTAATATAAAAACATAAATTATGACACAGTTATGACATTGTTTTCTAGCCTAGCAGTTCTTAACTGAGGTGATTTTGTCCCTCAGGGACAGTTAGCAATGTCTAGAGACATTTTTGGTTGTCACAACTGAATGGCAGTGGTCGGGGGAGCCTATTGAGAGTGGTGAAGGTGTGTGTATCTAGTGGATAAAGGCCAGGGATGCTGCTAAATATCCTACAATGGATAAACACTCCTCACAACAAAGTATCAGGCCCAAAATGTCAATAGTGCCCAGACTGAGAAACTCTGGCAAGTCAAGCCCCTGAAAACCCCCTTCTGCTAGAGGAAGGAAAAGGGAAGAGGCTGTTCCTAAACTACCTGGGAAATGCCCCCAGCCCCTGGGCTAAGGAGCTGTGCATGGCCAAGCCAGGAAGAGTAAAGCACTGGCTCTCAGAGCATCAGCTTTGGGTGAGTATAGCCAGCTCTGCTGGGTCTTGAAGTAAAACTCAAGAGTAGATTTTGGCATTGGACTGCATTCAAATTGTACACGCCAGGTACAACACAGCCTGGACAGTTAGAGAACCCAATTTTTTGTAGCAGCAGGTCAACTTGTTCACATTACCTCCTTGTATGGCTTTCAAGATCCACCAGGGAGTTTTCTTTTATTCCTAATTTACTTAGGTTTTTTTTTTTTGAATGGCTAGTGAATTTTATCAAATACATCTATAGCAATCATTAACAAAATTATATTTTTTCCCTATAATGTTTGGTACTTTGGATTATCTTGATAGATACCTTCCTTTCAAAAAGCATAAAGATTATTTTTGTTATCTTTGACAGTTTTTAAAATTAAGGCTATTCTAACTTTATTCAGGTTTTCATGTTTCTCTACAGACTAGAATTTGTACACTAAAAATAATTATATATTCACTAATGGTTATAAAGAATTCATCTCTAACACCATCTGTGCCTGGTGCTTTTTGAAAAATGATCAATCTTTAACCTTTGTGATTTGTTCTACAATTATCTTCTTGAATCCATTTTGGTCATTTCTGTTTTTTAATAGCTTTTTGATTGGTCATGCCTCTTCTGATGTATAATCTAGTGGTGGTCAGAGAAATCTTTTTAAAACTCAAGTTAAATCATGCCACTGCTCTGCTTAAAACTGAATAAATGAAATTTGACCTGTTTGCTATTTTTACAAAGCCCCTAATGTTGTGTCTTGCCCATTACACACTTGCTTGTACCACCCCTTCCTTTACCATTTCATTGTAGACACACAGATATACTGCCCATTCCTCAAATATAGGACCCTCTTTCCCCAGGGTCCTTTCTATTTGCTTTCCCTTTTGCCTGGAAAATTCTCCACCACCACCCCACACCACATTTCACATTGGTTGCTCATTTTCTTGCTTCAGAACTCAGTTTTTAAATTTGCTACCTCAGAGGCATTCTCTGCCCATTATCTAAATAGGTTTCTCCCCACCCCAACACCCATCCTGTTACCTAAACTAGGCAAAGATGTTCTCTATTCTGGCAGTCACAAAGGTGGAGTGTAGTTGTTAGCAACCACTGAAGTATGGCTTTTCCTCAAGGGGAAACTCAGAAAGATACTGGATTGTTCACTAAGAAAATTATCCACCCCCTTCACCTTACTTTGGTAAAAGCACCTAGTTTTAGAGCCCAGTGGTTATAACAGAACTCTATATTAATTTTCTAAATATAATTTATGTCACTAAGAACTTCTCAATTCCTTTTGATTCTCTAAAGAGAAACATTTATATGCAACTGCATACAAATGCCAGGAATATTTTAGAATTGTAGCCAAATAGAAATTAGCATGGATACAAGAACACTAATGTTAAGGAAAGGAGGAAGGGAGAAATTATATTTTTCATCAAGGTATCAACTATTTTTTTTTAAATTTAGTCTCTCCAAATGGCTTGCTGAGAAATACTATTTGGCAAGATATTTTTCAATCTGGCTTATGTTGCCTTTGTAATTTTACTACGCCCAGCATTTTAACATTTTTGAACATATTCCCAAAGATCTTTAATGATAGATGTATCTTTTAAAAACTCAGTCAATAAAGTACACATGTAGCAACAATGGACCACTAAAGGAATGCTGAAAATTGGATTAAGAAAATTCACAGAATGAACAATGAAGAAATAAACCTAGGCATCATTACTAAGTGGGTAACGACAATCCCTTTGAAAAGATTTTACCAATTTTAATATGAAAGCATTTTTAAATGCAGCAAATGTGTATGTCTCTCTTCCCATCATTTAATATTTTCAAAAACAGAACCCATCCTGAGTGTCAGTTATAAAAGACAAGTCAAGACCGAATAAGTAAGTGAATACAAGGTAGGCCAGTTCAGGAGTGATGTTTATGGACATGCATTATTATTATGGATAGCATTTGTTAGCATCTACCAACTAAACATTAATGATTTAAGGTTTCTGGTTGTGAGTGGTCAAGACTTTGACTCTAGATTCCTTTTACTGTCACCTCAGATCTGGTAATACTTTTGCTTTTAAAATAATGAAATTAGCTTCTCAGTGAACTTCAAAAAAGGAAGAGCTATTCTGCAGCAGATGCTCTCCTGCTAACTCAGAATCATTCATGGGAATTGTCAATTTGTTCTTCCAAAAATATCAAGTCAGATGAGAAGAAAGCAAATGTTTTTGCTATCAAGATATAGACATTTGGTCAGAGCAATAAAATAGGCTCAAATGCCAAAAAATAATAAAGAAAATGTGGAATGAGTAACTTCCAAAGTTATGGAAATAATTTGACTGTGTCTTACTACATGATAAAAATTGACAGGATTCCTAAGTACCCACAGATGGAGGTACTATACTAACAACTCGTTAGAGCACAGTCATGATTAGAGTCCTTATTATAATCATGGTGTAGCCAGGAATTTTGTCTGTTTCAAAACAATTATATACGTATGTAAAATGTGTATACATGTGCAGCTAATTTTCTGATGATGATGATTAGTTTGCTTTAAGCCAATGCAGAGTCTCTTATAGCAAATGTTACATATCTAAAGAAGGGCTGAATAGGGCTCTAGGTGTAATCCATGAATAAAACTGCTTCTAATTTGTTCATAGTCAACGTGCCTACAGGTAAAGGGATAAAACCCACATTTTAAGTTCAATTAACATAATATATCAAATAGAGATTCACAATTTTATTCTACCACAAATATCAATCCTCATTTTCTTTGGCTAAAAATGTGAATTAGTAAAATTTCAGAATGTATGAATAAAAACCACACAAAATACAGACTTAATTTTTCTTTAGATGCAACTTAATCAGCTAGAAAAGCATTATGATAAAATGGCTTAGATAGGATTGAAGAAGCTAGAAAGAAAAAATAAAAAAGTAATATTTCTGTAGTCTAATGCAGTGTGGTAAAATGGTGTGGACTTTTTGATCTGGTAGACTGGGGTTTGAATCATGCTTCCTTACCTGTGTGACACTGAGTAAATTTCTTAATCAATCTAAGATTCAATTCCCTACTTTGTAAAAGTAGAATAATGAAACCTCATAGGGATGTGGTGAGAGTTAAATGAAGTAATGAATACAGAATGCTAGTGCAGTGTGGGAACATAGCAGACATTCAGGAAATGACATGTATTATTGAGTGACTTCTGCATGCCAGGTTTTTATGTTATCTCATTTTAAACCTTAGAAATTTGGTTCCCTTACTTTGCTGTATATTGGAATCACCTAAAGAGACAAAAGTCATTCATGTCTAGTTCTTATGCCCAGACTCTGAATTGTGACCTGAACTTTGGGGTTCTTAAATAGCTCTTCAGGTGATTCTAATATGCAGCAAAGTTTAGGAACCACTGCCTTACAGCAATGCAGTGAGTTATGTATTAGCATACCCATTCCAGAGTTAAGGACACTGGAGATGGATTTACTTAAGATCACAGGGTTAATGACAGAGATGGGGAGAATGGTCTTGATGTATCATTTGACAATAATAGTAGGTCACAAAATTTTTTTTAAGTTACAAAATAGCATGAAGAATTCAAAGCTAATTTTTATTTTCAAAGTTAATTATATGTATAAAAGACTTTAAATATGTGTACACAATATATTTATCAAATAAATACACATACACACACATATATATATGTTTTGGGGTAGAATTAATATTAAGTTTTGTTTTAGTTTCTGCACTGTGATGATGTTTCTAAATGTTCAGCAAAAAAATGTTACTTTTTTAATAACAGAAAAGAGCGTATGTGTTATCTCTTTTAAAAATCAGAAAGCTGGAGAATAAAAAGGTTTATAAGTTCAAGAATGAACATATTTTAAGGGACCTGGAGAACATTCAGTTGACAATATCCTAAAGGCAGAAGGATACATGATTCTGAAGCCTGGAATAGAAGTGTGGGCTGGATATGTAAGCTACTTTTTGGAAGCACCTGTTAGAGAGATTTAAAATTACTACAGGCCTTCCATCAATTGTAAGGTATCAAAGAGTTCTAAGACTTTCTTACTGATTTGGCATTAGGACTTGTATCCTTTTCTTTTAATTTCTTCTGCCAGCATCTTAGTGTAGTCCTGATTAGCTCATGACTAGAACATTTCCGGAGCCTTTTAATTAGTTTCCTTTGTTTCAGTCTATCTATATTTCAATCTATTCTGTATACCTCTTCAGTAATACTTATAAAGCTCCACTAAACCTTCTGCTTAAAAAACAATGGCTTCTCCTTATCTACTAAATCAAAGTTCAAATTTCTTAGGCAACCATTCAAGACTTTTCATGATCTGGCCCCTTCCTGTGGGTCTACCTTTTTCACCTGATCCTCCCGTCGAACATGATTATTTGCTCAAATACACCATTTATTTGTCTGCTTCAGTGCCTTTACACACATGCCTCTCCATGTGCTTTAAATATTCCCCTGTATCTGCACCTTTTCAAATTCTGACCATTCTCTGAAGCTCAGCCCAAATGCTAGGTTCTTCATAAAAGCCTCCCTTATGATGCTCACTGGAAGTCATCACAGCTCTAGGCAAATTTTTCACTCACGTGTGGCACTCACATGACATTTATTCCCTAGCTGGAATGTGGCTTACCATTTACAAGTCACTTAACTATAGAAACTCATTTAATTCTCACTAAAAAAAATTACCATATAGGTAGATAAATGCATTTTTTTAATTGAGAGAATGTGTGGTCTGAGATCATAGTTAGTAAATGGGATAGTCCAGATGTAACTCCATTCTTTTCAAGAAAGGAACAGAAATCCTAAGAAGGTGATCTTTTGTATTCTTTGAAATTGTGCTAAAATACACATAACATAAAATTTAACATCTTCACCATTTTAAGTATACAGTACAGTGGCATTAATACACTCAAATTGTTGTGTAACCATCACCACCATCCATTTTCAGAACTTTTTTCATCTTGTAAAATTGAAAGTCTGTACCAATTAAACAATAATTCCTTATTTCTACCTTCCTCTAGCTACTGACAACCACCATTCTACCTTCTGTTTCTATGAATTTGACTACTCTAGTTATCTCATACAAGTGGAATCACACAATATTTGTCCTTTCATGAATGGCTTATTTCACTTAGCATAGTATCTTCAAGGTTTATCCATGTTGTAGCATGTGTCAGAATTTCCTCCCTTTTTGATGCTGGGTAGAATTCTTATATATATATATATATATATATATATATCACATTTTGTTTATCCATTCCTCTGTCAATGGACCCTTGGGTTGCTCTCACATTTTAGCTACTGTAAATAATGCTGTTATAAACATGGGTGTACAAATATCTGCTCAAGTTCTTGCTTTTAATTCTTTTGCATATATAGCCAGAAGTGGAATTGCTGGATCATAGGGTAATTCTATTTTTAATTTTTTGAAGAACTGCCGAACTGTTTCCACAGTGGCTAGGCTGCACCATTTTACATTCCCACTAGCAGTTGGCAATTTCTCCATCCTTGCCAACACATCTTCTGTGTTTTTTGTTTGTTTGCTTGTTTGACAGTAGCCAACCTAAGGGGTGTAAAGTGGATCTTTTGCATTTTAAGGATTTAAAACAGGAGTTACAAACTCAAATATTCATAGAGGCCAAGGAGGTAACTGTAAACAAGTGAGACAAGCCCCTTTTAAGATGATCTGTGGCACTGGACACTCAGTCTCAGGGTCTAGGAGGTAACAGGAATTGGCTGATACAATGGCCATTTGTAGAGCCCATGGAGTTATTACTCGGCTGTACCAGATTAGGGCTCTGGCAGATCTTCATGCAGATCTTTCATGCATTACATGACATCTTCTGATTTTTAAGGATTAAGTAATGGATTTGAATTTAGAGCCCACTGCAAGCCAATATTCTTTAGTCAACTAGATTTAGATGAAAGGATGTGAATATAGGACTGTGGGTATAAATAGAAGCCTTCCCACATTTGCAGTGAGAATCTCACTCCTGGGCAAGACAGCAGAAATTCTGTGGTGGAACAGGTGCTGAAACCTAGCACCTGGAATATGGCTGATATGGCAAATAAGAGCTGACGACTAAGAGCTCCAATCATTTGGGCTCCTGCTTAGCAGGATGTAGAGAGAGGCGTCATGCTGGGGATTTCCCCTTTCTCAAACACTGACGACCATAACTTCATCCAGCTTCTATGCTTTAGACACTACTACTGGTTAAGGGTGCTAGGACCATTCTGCTGCAACTGTCCCTCTGCACAAATTAGCACTAGGAGATATCACCAAGGCAAATTCTCTCTCAAGATACAGAGAAGCATATGGGACCACTAGAAATACATCAAGAAGAAGGTTGGGCTATGTGTGTTTATATGGGGCCCATGAGAATGTTCTCCAGTATTTGCTTTTGGGGATGAACTACATCCTGTTAGTTACATCCAGAACTGTGTAGAGCAGAGATAGGCAACCTTTTTCTGTAAAGGGACAGATGGTAAATATCTCAGGCTCTGTGTTTCACTTATAGTCTATGTCACATATTCTTTGTTTTATTTTGTTTTTTATAACCTTTAAAAATATAAAAACCTTTTTTAGTTCTTGAGCCATGTAAAAGCAGGCCATGGGCCAACTCATGGCCTGTAGTTTGCCAGCCCGATACAGAGAAAAATCCCAGTAACATTGTGTATACCTTGCCTTTCCAATAGATTGTTAAGAGCCATTCAGGAAATTAATGACTTTTTGCATCCACTGTGGTTTCTAGCATGTTGCCTTATGAACACATGGGAACGACAAATACTGGTAAGTAAATGGATTCACAACTAAGAAGGGAGTTTTCAAATATTTTAAGCCAGGAGGTGATATCCTGGATCAGTTCTAGGATATAACCTTCTTACAGTTTTCTTTAAACAGAAACTCAGTGTCAACTACTCATCAGAGATAGAAGTACTCACCATTTGTGGCCTGACAGGATGAAGAGATATTAGAAAGGCAGATGGATGACTTTCTGGATGAGAGGCAAAAGGCAACAGGAGCTGTTTTCTTTTTTTCTGTGTAAAGAAGCCAGAGTAGTTTTGTAAAGAATAGGTGAGAAGAAATGGTAATAACACTTACATTTCATGGAAATAACGAAGATTATAAACATTAAAACCCTGTAATAACACCACAGATTTGAGATTTAATTTAATTTAATTTAATTTATTTATTTGAGACAAGATCTCACTTTGTCGCCCAGGTGGGAGTGCAGTGGCGTGATCTCAGCTCACTGCAACCTTTGCCTCCCGGGTTTCAGTGATTTTCGTGCCTTAGCCTCCCGAGTAGAGACTGTATTTTAATATCCCAAATTCAGGTGCAACCACTGGGCAATGTTGACTTAAATAAGAAAAGAGTATATTGCCAGCAAACACATAATATTGTCCTTACTTCCTTTGTGAAATGTCTACTTTAAAGAGGAATTTTATAATATTCTTAGGTTTCCAATATTAAACGTAGAGGTCCAGTAAGGATTTGAGGACAGAATTTTATCTATGGGTTGGAAAAATTATGTTCACTTAATAAACTTTTTTTATTTGGCCTTATGCTTGCAGCACCCATGCCACTCCCTGGGCACAATGTAACAGAGATAAGTTAACATTTCCAAGTCTCTAGGATACCAGTGTTTATAGTGTCCTGATCAGGGTTTACTATGTGTTAGTAGACTAGACATCTCTGAGTGTGATATGAGGGGCCCCAAGTGATCGTCTAATCTAAAAATATTTCATTATTAGCACTCAAGAATGGTAATGGGACTATAAAAGAAATTATTCCTGTGGGTTAAAGCACACAAGCTACCAGAGTATCCTGTTAAATTGTAACACCTGGAAAGAAATAATGACATGTGAATTAACCCATTATCGGCCATTAAGAACCCAAGAGGGATCCATTTTTCAGGTTACTAACCATCCATTGCTCAGCAGAGGAGAACGCCCTCAAAGCAAAAGATTTGACAGTAGAAGAGTTATGGTGACCCAGCATGTACAGGGTATATAAGCCTGGATGGGGCTGAAATGGGAACTCTGGAAAGTGAAGGGAGGTGTGAGTGAGGAAGGATGAAAAAATATGCTGAAAGAAATAAAGGCATACAAAATACACATGTACTTCCTTCCTAAAGCTGACAAGACTCAACCCTGGTGTCATTAATTGAGTCTCCTCAGGTATAGAATTCAATAAAGAGACCAACAACTACAGAAACAGAAGTAAGTAGTTTCTCAATAGATCCTTAAGAGTTGTAAGTAGTATTATAAGTATTGCACTATTCTAGATGTTATTAAGAGATGAAAGGGGAAAGCTAATATGACTTCAGTATATACTATGCACTCACCCATTATTTAGTTATCTCATTCAATCCTTACAACTACCCTGTAAAAGAAGCAGTAATTCTTCTTATTACATATGTGAAAATTTAGAGTCAAATAGCCCATGTGACTTATACAAAGTTACTTGGCATAAAGTTTAGAGCTTAATAATTCTTGTTATTAAGCGCTGTGTTGGAAGATTCACATGCATCTCTTATTTAATATCAAAGCAGTCCATTAAGTAGATATTAGTAGTATCTTTATTTTATAGCTAAGTAATCAAATGTTCAGTCAGGTTAATTACTTTGTTTAAAATAAGTTGAGGATGCTGCGATTGAAACACACACTGACTGTTCCCAACCCTTAATTGCAGGAGTACGTTGCTTTCCAGGTGAGAAGTCCCTGGCTTCTGTCCTTCAAGCAGTGCTTCCCATCTTACTATTCCACAGGACATTTTTATATAAAATGTTATATAATATAAGCCATATTGTGGAGCAAAAATATAACAAATTATCTTAGATTGGCAAAAAAAAAAAAAAATTCCTCATCCTTTTCCTCTCTCCCCCCACTCCTCTTCCTTCTTCAATGGTCTAAACTTCCTTTTGGGTGTGGGCCCCCATTTCCAACTATAGGCAGATACAAAGGGCTGGAAGGGAGGTACCTAAGCATGTCGTTTACAAGTATCTTAGACCATTTCAGGTGTGTATCCATTTAAGCTAAATTTCAAATTCCCGTCATCAGGTCTGTTTCCCTCCTCTCTTCCTATTTCCAGAGATAAAGTCTACATTGAAAAGGGAAGCAATTGTGTCCTTGTGAGGGCAAGACAGGGCTTCAGGAGCCCACATGGATATTTTGCCTGCCTTGTCTTTCAAGATGTCTGATTGATTTCTGTGAGGACATTTGCCTGATTTGACAACAAGGTCCCAGACTGGCATCTCCTTTTTTTTTTTGAGATGGAGTCTTGCTCTGTTGCCCAGGTTGGAGTGCAGTGGTGCGATCGCGGCTCACTGCAACCTCTGCCTCCCAGGTTCAAGTGATTCTCCTGCCTCAGCCTCCCGAGTAGCTGGGACTACAGTTGTGCGCCACCATGCCCAGTTAATTTTTGTAGTTTTAGTAGAGACGAGGTTTTGCCATGTTGGCCTGGCTGGTCTCGAACTCCTAACCTCAGGTGATCCCCCCTGCCTCGGCCTCCTGTAGTGCTAGGATTACAGGCATGAGCGACTACACCTGGGCTGTCATCTCCTCTTAAAGTCTGGGATCTGCTCTTCATTGGCTCTGACTGCTTTTGTCTTCACCCAATCTGGTTCCTGTCAATGATGGTGTTCAGCAACTGGCTGCATCATGAGCACATTTCATGGTCATCAGATAACTGCTGGGCTCATACTACCAGAGCCTCCTGGTGTCAGAGACCTTTAGAGGTGCTACCTTTGCATTCCCTTATCCCTAATGGGTGACTCTCTCTGAAGTTTCTGCATGAAAACTACATCCCCTTTGTCCCGCTGGAAACTTCTTGGATAAGGAGGGATGAGAGCTACAGGTACCAGTGAGCTGGTCCTTCAGCCTACTACTTATGTGGGTTCTTTTTTTGTTTTTGTTTTTGTTTTTTGAGACAGAGTCTCACTCTGCCACCCAGGCTGGAACGCAGTGGTGCGATCTTGGCTCACTGCAACCTTTGTCGCCTGGGTTCAGACGATTCTCCTGCCTCAGCCTCCCAAGTAGCTGGGATTATAGGCACCCGCCACTGCACCCAGCTAATTTTTGTATTTTTAGTAGGGATGGGTTTCACCATCTTGGCCAGGCTGGTCTTGAACTCCTGACCTTGTAATCCACCTGCCTCAGCCTCCCAAAGTGCTGGGATTACAGGCGTGAGCCACCGTGCCCAGCCTTTATGTGGGTTCTTAAGTACTACTGTACATTTAGAAACCCCTGCAAATCCAACATCGGCTCCAGTGCAAATGTGAAGCAAACTTATGATGCTACTGCGCCATTTCTAACTGCCAGGAAGGCTTAGGGAAAGCACTTCATGTCACATGCTGTGTCTCTTGAAAAAGGCATATTTACCCTAACCAGTTGAAAACTTCTGTCAACATAAAATTCGAACACAAAAGTTATAGCAATTACCAAAATCTGGAAGAAATCAAGATGTCTTTCAATAGGTAAATAAACAAAATGTAGTACATCCATACAATGAAATATTATTCATCATTAAAAAGAAATGAGCTATTGAGCCATGAAAAAAACATAAAGAAAGCTTAAATGCATATTGCTAAGTGAACGAAGACAACCTGAGAAGGTTTCATGCTACAACATATGACAACTATATGACATTCTGGAAAAGGAAAAAACTATGGAGACAGTGAAAACATCAGTGGTTGGCAGGTTTTGGGAAAACGAACGCAGGGGTTTGTTTATAACAGTGGAACAATCATACACCGCATAATGTTTTCATCAATGACAGACCACATATAGCACCAAAGTGGTCCCATAATATTATAACGGAGCTGAAAAATTTCTATTGCCTAGTGACATCACAGCCATCCGAATGTCGTGGCACAACACATGACTCACATGTTTGTAGTGATGTGTTTGCAGTGATGCTGGTGTAAACACACCTACTGCACTGCCAGTTGTGTAATGGTATAGCACATACAATTATGTACAGTACAAAATACACAATAATGATAATAAATTATTATATTACTGATTTATGTATTTACGATACTATACTTTTTATTGCTTTTTTAGAGTGTACTCCTATTTACATATTTTTTAAAAGTTAACTGTAAAATGGCCTCAGGCAGGTTCTTCAGGCGATATCCCAGAAAAAGGCATTGTTATTATAGGAGATGACAGCTTCATGTGTGTTATTTCCTCCAAAGATCTTCCAGTGGGACAAGCTATGGAGGTGGAGGACAGTGATATTAGTGATCCTGACCCTGTGTAGGCCTAGAGTAATGTTTGTGTTTGATTTTTATTTTTTACAAAAATTTTTAAAAAGTTAAAATAATTAAAAATTACAAAAGTAGAAAAAAGCTTATAGAATAAGAATATAAAGATTTTTGTATGGCTGTACAATGTATGTGTGTTTTAAGCTAAGTGTTATTACAAAAGAGCCAAAAAGTTTTTTAAAAATTAAAAGGGTTTTGTTTTGTAAGGGTTTTGTTTTGTGTTGTTTTGTGAGACAGGGTCTCACTCTGTCACCCAGGCTGGAGTGCAGTGGCGTGATCATGGCTCCCTGGACACTCGACCTTCCCAGGCTCAAGTGGTCTTCCTGCCTCAGCATCCCGAGTAGGTGGGATTACAGATGCCTGCCACCACACGTGGCTAATTTTTGTATTTTTTGTAGAGACCAGGTGAGACCAGGTCTCGCCATGTTGCCCAGGCTGGTCTCGAACTCCTGGGCTCAAGTGATCCTCTTGGTTCAGCCTCCCAAAGTGCTGGAATTATAGGTATGAGTTACTGCACCCAACCAAAAGGTTTATAAAGTAAAAGAATCACAGTAAGCTAAGATTAATTTATTATTGAAGAAAAAATTAAATAAATTTAATGTAGCCTAAGTGTACAGGGTTGATAAAGTCTACAGTAGTGTACAGTAATATCCTAGACTTCCATATTCACTTATACTCCTCACTGACTCATCCAGAGCAACTTCCAGTTCTGCACATTCTATTCATGGTGTGTGCCTTATTCAGGTGCACCATTTTTACCTTTTATACCGTATTTTTGCTGTACCTTTTCTATGTTTAGATATGTTTAGAAACAGAAATACTTACCCTGTGTTGTAATTGCCTATGGTATTCAGTACAGTAACCTGCTGTACAGGTTTATAGCCTAGTAGCAATAGGCTATATCATATACCAGGTGTGTAGTAGGTTATACCAACTGGGTTTGTGTAAAGTACTCTCTATGATGTTCACACAACTTGGAAATCTCCAAACAATGCATTTCTCAGAAAGTATTGACACTTGACTGTACTCTGTATGATAATGTAATTATGGATACATGTTACAAAACACTTGTCAAAATCCATAGAATGTACAAAACAAAGAATGACCCTTAATGTAAACTATGGCTTTAGTTAATAATACTGTATCAATATGGGCTCATCAATTATAACAAATGTGCCACACTAATGCACAATATTAATAATAGGGAAAGCTGGATTCCTGGGCAAGATGGCCAAATAGGAACAGCTCCGGTCTTCACCTCCCAGCGAGATCAATGCAGAAGGCAGGTGATTTCTGCATTTCTGGCTGAGGTACTTGGCTCATCCCATTGGGGCTGGTTAGACAGTGGGTACAGCCCACGGAGGGCGAGCTGAAGCAGGGTGGGGTGTCGCCTCACCTGGGAAGCACAAGGGGTTGCAGAACTCCCTCCCCTAGCTAAGGGAAGCTGTGAAAGACTGTGCCATGAGGAACAGTGTCTTCTGGCCCAGATACTATGCTTTTCCCATGGTCTTCACAACCAACAGACCAGGAGATTCCCTCGGTGGCTACACCACCAGGGCCCTGGGTTTCAAGCACAAAACCGGGCGGCCATTTGGGCAGACACTGAGCAAGGTGCAGGAGTTTTTTTTCATACCCCAGTGGTACCTGGAATGCCAGCAAGACAGACCCACTCACTCCCCTGGAAAGGGGGCTGAAGCCAGGGAGCCAAGTGATCCGATCCCACCTCCATGGAGCCCTTCAAGGTAAGATCCACTGGCTTGAAATTCTCGCTGCCAGCACAGCAGTCTGAAGTCAACCTGGGACACTCGAGCTTGGTGTGGGGATGGGAGTCCACCATTACTGAGGCTTGAGTAGGGGGTCTTCCCCTCATAGGGTAAACAAAACCACTTGGAAGTTTGGACTGGGCAGAGCCCACCACAGCTTTGCAAAGCCGCTGTAGCCAGACTGCCTCTCTTGATTCCTCCTCTCTGGGCAGGGCATCTCTGAAAGAATTGCAGTATCCCCAGTCAGGGGCTTATAGTTCAAACCCCCATCTCCCTGGGACAGAACACGTGGGAGAAGGGATGGCTGTGGGAGTAGCTTCAGCAGACTTAAACATTCCTGCCTGCTGGCTTTGAAGACAGCAGCAGATTTCCCAGCACAGCGCTCAAGCTCTACTAAGGGACAGACTGCCTCCTCAAGTGGTTCCCTGACCCCTGTGCCTCCTGACTGGGAGACCTCCCAGCAGGGGTCTACAGACACCTCATGCAGGAGAGCCCTGGCTGGCATCTGGCGGGTGCATCTCTGAAACAAAACTTCTAGAGGAAGGAACAGGCAGCAATCTTTTCTATTCGGCAGCCTCTGCTGGTGATACCCAGGCAAACAGGGCTGGGAGTGGACCTACAGCAAACTCCAGCAGACATGCAGAAGAGGGGCCTGACTATTGGAAGGAAAACTAACAAACAGAAAGAAATAGCATCAATATCAACAAAAAGGACATCCACACAAAAACCCCATTGGAAGGTCACTAGCATCAAAGACCAAAGGTAGATAAACTCACAAAGATGAGGAAAAACCAGCGCAAAAAGCCTGAAAATTCCAAAAACCAGAACGTCTCTTCTCCTAGAAAGGATCACAACTCCTTGCCAGCAGGGGAACAAAACAGGATGGAGAATGAGTCTGATGAATTGACAGAAGTAGGCTTCAGAAGGTGGGTAATAACAAACTGCTCCAAGCTAAAGGAGCATGTTCTAACCCAATGCAAGGAAGCTAAGAACCTTGAAAAAAGGTTAGAGGAATTGCTAACTAGAATAACCAGTTTAGAAAAGAACATAAATGATCTGATGGAGCTGAAAAACGTAGCACAAGAACTTTGTGAAGCGTACACAAGCGTACACAAGAGCCGAATCGACCAAGAGGAAGAAAGGATATCAGAAATTGAAGGTCAGCTTAATGAAATAAAGCATGAAGACAAGATTTGAGAAAAAAGAGTGAAAAGGAATGAACAAAGCCTCCAAGAAATATGGGACTATGTGAAAAGACCAAACCTGTGTTTGATTGGTGTACCTGAAAGTGACAGGGAGAATGAAACCAAGTTGGAGAACACTCTTCAAGATATCATCCAGGAGAAATGCCCCAACCTAGAAAGACAGGTCAACATTCCCCAACCTAGCAAGACAGGCCAACATTCACATTCAGGAAAAAAAGAGAATACCACAAAGATACTCATCAAGAAGAGCAACCCCAAGACACATAATCGTCAGATTCACCAAGGTTGAAATGAAGGAAAAATTGTTAAGGGCAGCCAGAGACAAAGGGCAGGTTACCTGCAAAGGGAAGCCCGTCAGACTAACAGTGGATCTCTCTACAGAAACCCTACAAGCCAGAAGAGAGTGGGGGACAATATTCAACATTCTTAAAGAAAATAATTTTCAACCTGGAATTTCATATCCAGCCAAACTAAGCTTTATAAGTGAAAGATAAATAAAATCCTTTACAGACAAGGAAATGCTAAGGAATTTTGTCACCACCAGGCCTGCCTTACAAGAGATCCAGAAGGAAGCACTAAATATGGAACGGAAAAACCAGTACTAGCCACTGAAAAAACAAACCAAAATGTAAAGAACATCAACACTATGAAGACACTGCATCAACTAATGGGCAAAATAACCAGCTAGCATCATAATGACAGGATCAGATTCACACATTAACAATATTACCCTTAAATGCAAATGGGCTAAATGTGGCAATTAAAAGACACAGACTGGAAAATTGGATAAAGAGTCAACACCCATAGGTGTGTTGTATTCAGGAGACACATCTCATGTGCAAAGGCACACATAGGCTCAAAATAAAGGGATGGAGGAATATTTACCAAGCAAATGGAAAGGATAAAAAGAGCAGGGTTGCAATCCTAGTCTCTGATAAAACAGACTTTAAACCAACAAAGATTAAAAAAGACAAAGAAGGGCATTACATAATGGTAAAGGGATCAATGCAAAAAGAAGAGCTAACTCTCCTAAATATATATGCACTAATACAGGAGCACCCAGATTCATAAACCACATTCTCAGAGACCTACAAAGAGACTTAGACACCCACAAAATAATAGTGGGAGACTTCAATACCCCACTGTCAATATTAGACAGATCAACGAGACAGAAAATTAACAAGGATATTCAGGATTTGAACTCAGCTCTGGACCAAGTGGACCTAATAGACAGCTACAGAACTCTCCACTCCAAATCAACAGAATGTACATTCTTCTCAGCACTACATTGCACTTAGTCTAAAATCGGCCACATAATTGGAAGTAAAACACTCCTCAGGAAAGGCAAAAGAATGGAAATCATAACAAACAGTTTCTCAGACCACAGTGCAATCAAATTAGAACTCAGGATTAAGAAACTCACTCAAAATTGCACAACTACATGGAAACCGAACATCCTGCTCATGAATGACTACTGGGTACATAACAAAATTAAGTCAGAAATAAATAAGTTCTTTGAAACCAATGAGAACAAAGACACAACATACCAGAATCTCTGGGACACAGCTAAAGCAGTGTTTAGAGGGAAATTTATGGCACTAAATGCCCACATGAGAAAGTGGGAAAGATCTAAAATAGACGCTCTAACATCACAATTAAAAGAACTAGAGAAGCAAGAGCAAACAAATTCAAAAGCTAGCAGAAGACAAGAAATAACTAAGATTAGAGCAGAACCGAAGGAAGTAGAGACATGAATAACCCTTCAAAAAATCAATGAATCCAGGAGCTGGTTTTTTGAAAAGATTAACAAAATAGACCACTAGCCAGACTAATAAAGAAGAAAAGAGAGAAGAATCAAATAGATGCAATAAAAAATGATAAAGGGGAGATCACCACTGATCCCACAGAAATACAAACTACCACCAGAGAATACTATAAACACCTCTACACAAATAAACTAGAAAACTTGAAGAAATGGATAAATTGCTGGACACATACACCCTCCCAAGACTAAACCAGGAAGAAGTTGAATCCCTGAATAGATCAATAGCAAGTTCTGAAATTTAGGCAGTAATTAATAGCTTACCAACCAAAAAAAGCCCAAAACCAGATGGCTTCACAACCGAATTCTACCAGAGGTACAAAGAGGAGAAGGAATGGTACCATTCCTTCTGAAACTATTCCAAACATTAGAAATAGAGGGAATCCTCCCTAACTCATTTTATGAGGCCAGCATCATCCTGATACCAAAACCTGGCAGAGACACAACAAAAAAGGAAAATTTCGGGCCAATATCCCTGAAAAACACTGAGGCAAAAATCCTCAATAAAATGCTGGCAAACAAAATCCAGCAGCACATCAAAAAGCTTATCCATCACGATCAAGTAGGCTTCATTCCTGGATTGCAAGGCTGGCTCAACATACACAAATCGATAAACATAATCCATCACAGAAACAGAACCAACGACAAAAACCACATGATTATCTCAATAGACACAGAAAAGGCCTTCAATAACATTCAACAGCTCTTCATGCTAAAAACTCTCAATAAACTAGGCATTGATGGAACATATCTCAAAATAATAAGAGCTACTTATGACAGACCCACAGCCAATATCATACTGAATAGGCAAAAGCTAGAAGCATTCTCTTTGAAAACTGGCACAAGAAAAAGATGCCCTCTCTCACCACTCCTATTCAACAAGTATTGGAAGTTCTGGCTGGGACAATCAGTCAAGAGAAAATAAATAAAGGGTATTCAGATAGGAAGAGAGGAAGTCAAATTGTCTCTGTTTGCAGATGACATAATTGTGTATTTAGAAAACCCCATCGTTTCAACCCAAAATCTCCTTAAGCTGATAAGCAACTTCAGCAAAGTCTCAGGATACAAAATCAATGTGCAAAAATCACAAGCATTCCTATTATACACCAATAATAGACAAACAGAGAGCCAAATCATGAGTGAACTCTCATTCATAATTGCTACAAAGAGAATAAAATACCTAGGAATACAACTTACAAGGGATGTGAAGGACCATTCAAGGAGAACTACAAACCACTGTTCAAGGAAATAAGAGAGGACACAAACTAATGGAAAAACACTCCATGCTCATGGATAGGAAGAATCAACATCATGAAAATGGTCATACTGGTAGATTCAATGCCATCTCCATCAAGCTAGTATTGACTTTCTTCACAGAATTCGAAAACACTACTTTAAATTTCATATGGAACCAAAAAAGAACCCATATAGCCAATATAATCCTAAGCAAAAAGAGCAAAGCTGGAGGCATCACATACCTGACTTCAAACTATACTACAAGTCTACAGTAACCAAAACAGCATGGTACTTGTACCAAAACAGATATATAGACTAATGCAACAGAACAGAGGCCTCAGAAATAATGCGACACATCTACAGCCATCTGATCTTTGACAAACCCGACAAAAACAAGCAATGGGGAAATCATTCCTTATTTAATAAATGGTGTTGGGAAAACTGGCTAGCCATATGAAGAAAACTGAAACTGGACCCCTTCCTTACACCTTATACAAAAATTAACTCAAGATGGATTAAAGATTTAAACCTAAGACCTAAAATCATAAAAACCCTAGAAGAAAACCTAGGCAATATCGTTCGGGACGCAGGCATAGGAAAAGACCTCATGACTAAAACACTAAAAGTAATGGCAACAGAAGCCAAAATTGACAAATGAGATCTAATTAAACTAAAGAGCTTCTGCACAGCAAAATAAACTATCATCAGAGTGAACAGGCAACCTACAAAATGGGAGAAAATTTTTGCAATCTATTCATCTGACAAACGGCTAATATCCAGAATCTACAAGGAATTTAAGCAAATTTACAATTAAAAAAAACCCCATCAAAAAGTGGGCAAAGGATATGAACAGACACTTCTCAAAAGAAGATATTTATGCAGCCAAAAAATGTATGGAAAAAAAGCTCATCATCACTGGTCATTAGAGAAATGCAAATCAAAACCACAATGGGATACCATCTTACTCCAGTTAGAATGGTGATCATTAAAAAGTCAGGAAACAACAGATGCTGGAGAGGATGTGGAGAAATAGGAACATTTTTACACTGTTGGTGGGAGTCTAAATTAGTTCAACCATTGTGGAAGTCAGTGTGGCGATTCCTCAAGGATCTAGAACCAGAACTACCATTTGACCCAGCAATCCCATTACTGGCTGTATACCCAAAGGATTATAAATCATTCTACTACAAAGACACATGCACATGTATGTTTATTGAAGCACTATGCACAATAGCAAAGACTTGGAACCATCCCAAATGCCCATCAATGTTAGACTGGATAAAGAAAATGTGGCACATATATACCGTGGAATACTATGCAGCCATAAAAAAGAATGAGTTCATCTCCTTTACAGGGACATGGATGAAGCTGGAAACCGTTATTCTCAGCAAACTAACACAGGAACAGAAAACCAAACACCGCATGTTCTCACTCATAAGTGGGAGTTGAACAATGAGTACACATGGACACAGGAGGGCAACATCACACACCGGGGCCTTTCGGGGGGTGAAGGTCTAGGGGAGGGATAGCATTAGGAGAAATACCTACTGAAGATGACAGGTTGATGGGTGCAGCAAACCACCATGGCACATGTTTATCTATGTAACAAACCTGCACCTTCTGCACATGTATCCCAGAACTTAAAGTATATATATATATATATATATATATAAAATATATACATATATGTATATACACACATATATATACATATATGTATACATATATACACATATATGTATACATATATATATATGTATATATATATGAATATTCACACCAAACTCTTTACACCTCTGGGTTTGATACTGGCTCTCAACTGGGGATGCTGCTAAGGGATAGAGTGCTTGGTAACAGGGTGGCTGTGTCACAGCAGCCAGCATAAATCCAATGACTGAAATAAAGAACCATCATTTACTAAAAAATAATAATAACAACAAAATAACAGGGAAAACTGGTGGGAGGAATGAGGGAGAATGTGGGAACTCTCTGTGCCTTCCACTCAATATTTCTATAGCAAACTGCTAAAAAAAACTATTAATTCTTTTTAAAAAGCATGAAACAGATTTTCATTGGGATTCCATTACTGTATTTTTCTCCCCACACTATCTTTCCAGGGTTTCAGGTTTAAAACTGAGTCAAGACTTTGATCTCCTACCTTCCCCAAACCCCTCTCCAAAAGACTGAAGGGCTATCTTTTACTTCCCCTTACTGGCTTTTAGGAGCTTTACTTATGTCACATCCTCCTCCTTCCTCGGGAGATATTTGCCCCACCTCCAACCTCTTCTACTAAGAGATAAAGATGTAAGACAACAGTGAAAGGAGCTATGCTGTCAATAAGGAGGATTAGTGAATTATATTATTATTATACACATCTTATTCCTAATTGTACAAGTAGAAAAATCTTTTTTTTTTTTTTTTTTTTGAGACGGAGTCTTGCTCTGTCGCCCAGGCTGGAGTGCAGTGGCACAATCTTGGCTCACTGCAAACTTGCCTCCCGGGTTCAAGTGATTCTCCTGCCTCTGCCTCCTGAGTAGCTGGGGTTACAGGTGAGCACCACCATGCCCGGCTAATTTTTCTATTTTTAGTAGAGACGGGGTTTCACCATGTTGATCAGGCTTATCTTCAACTCCTGACCTCGTGATCCGCTGGCCTCGGCCTCCCAAAGTGCTGGGATTACAGGCGTAAGCCAGCGCACCTGGCTGAAAAATCTTTATAACATAATGTAGAGCAAGTTAGTATGCCCATAAACATGATTATAAACTTTGGAGGATTTTCTGAAATGTAAGATACGTATAAGCAGCACACAAAATATATGGATACATATGATGGTTAATATTAGGTGTCAACTTGATTGAAGGATGCCTAGATAGCTGGTAAAGCATTGTTTCTGGGTGTGTCTGTGAGGTTGTTGCCAGAGGAGACTGACATTTGAGTCAGTGGACTGGGAGAGGAAAACCCATCCTCGATGTGGGTGGCCACCATCCAATTGGCTGCCAGCGCCATCTAGAACAAAGCAGGAGGAAGGTGGGATAAGCTGGCTTGGTGAGTCTCCTGGCTTTCATCTTTCTCCCGTGCTGGATGCTTCCTTCCATTCCTCCCACCCTAGGACATCAGACTCGAGGTTCTTCCGCCTTTGGACTCTTGGAGTTACACCAGTTGTTTGCTGGGGGCTCTCAGCCTTTGGCCACGGCCTGAAGGCTGCACTGTTGCCTTCCCTGCTTTGGACTGAGCCACTACTGGCTTCTTTCTTCCTCAGCTTACATACGGCCTATCGTGGGATTTCACCTTGTGATCCTGTGAGCCTATTCTCCCTAATGAACTCCCTTTCATATATACATATATCCTACTAGTTCTGTCCCTCTGGAGAACCCTAATACAGTACAGTTTAATGAATAATCATAAAGCAAATAACTGTGTAACCACCAACCAAGTAAATAAATAGAACATTTCCACCATCCTCATCCCTACCCCATATGCCTCTCTCTCATCATAACTCTCTTCCTATCCTCTCTGGAAAACCACTATTTTAAAGGTTTGATAATCACTTCCTTGGTTTTTTTAATATTCACAGAATTTTAAAACTGAAAATGATCTGTTGAAGATTTTGTTCCACACGTTTCAGATGAGGACTTTGAAGTCAAGAGACCTAATACCTTTCCCAAAGTCACAGAAACTGGTAACGAAGGATCAGAAACCAACTATTCTGACCTCCAGAGATCCTTGATATATATAACATTCTCTGCTTATATAATGCTCTGTATATAGTGCATTAGGAACACAGGGAAGTGTGTGTGTGTGTTGGAAAGTTGGTAGTAATAATAATAGCTATACTTTATTGAGGGCTCATTATGTACCTTATAACAACCCTCTGTATTGTATGTTAGATGTCATTACTTATTTGTTTATTCCTGTTTTACAGGTGAGGAAGTTGAGACCTGCAGATATTAAGTTGCCAAAAGCCAGATAATTAGTATGCAGGAAGATCTGGATTCCAATTTAGTCTTGTCTGACTCCAAAGCTTGGGCTCTTGTGCATGTTGTTTTCACTTAAAACACTTGTTTTATTACTATAAAAGTGATGCATTCTTATCGTCAAAAAAGTTCTAAAAGTGGCATCGGTTAGGAATGTCCTTGTCCACATGAGCAGGAAAACCCTGTAAATAACGTAGAGTGAGAGAAGTTTATTTGGTTCACAGAATAAGAAGACTAGGCAGGGGTAGAGGTGGGGTGGGGAGGTAGGTAGAATAGGGCCATTTATGGCAGCTCAATGATAACATTACGGACCCATTTTCTATTTTCTCACTCCATTGTCCTTAGTGTGTACACCTTTGCCCTCAGGATTTTCATATCAAGGTGGCAAAAAGCCACTCTATCTCCAGGTATTGCATCAGCATTCCAGGTGGGAAGTGGAAGGCAGAAAGAAGCAGGAAGGTGCCCTTACAAGGAAAACAATAGCTTTTCAATAACCCCTTAACTTATGCCTCATTGTCCACAATCGTGACACATGGCCACCCTCAAACAGCAAGGGAGCCTGGAGAAGTATTTTTAGAAAAGCACACACTGCTACTCCAACAAAATTGGAATCCTGCTATTAGGGATGAAAGAATAGATTTGGAGTAGGCAATTAGCATTGTCTTCCACAAACACCATAAAAGGTTATTAATTGAAACTTAGTGGTCTTTCTACTACTTCTGACTATCATCCTCCTCTCATGTAATAATCACAGTTGATTTTTTGAGTCATGTTTAAACGACAGAATGGACATGTATGAAAGAGACTGGAACAACTTCAGTGGTGCAAAGGGGATATGTGCAAAGAAAAAAAAATAGAGTTGAATCTGAGCAAGTAAACTGAGATGAATTAGGCATGAATTGACAACAGCCCTTACAGATTAGGCAGAGGAGTCTGGCTATTATACAAAGACTAAGAAAGCCACTGTAAATTTTGAACAGAAAAGTGAAATGTTTCTATAACAAGAGAATACATATTTGTTGTCATACTGAGATTCTTAATCCCTTTCCGAGCTAAGTCAATATAGTTATCAACACTTTGCTGCTTACCACCTCCAGAGCAACATGCCAGAGAATGTGAATAGATCACTGGAGCACGATTCACCATTAATTAACAGCATTATTCTTTTTGGTGATTTATAAAAGACAAAGGAACAATTACTGTTTAACTAGAAATCTGTGTAGATATGAATGTCTCGTTTTCTAAGTTGATTACGCTACTAGTGTCTTTTTAAAAGCCATATGGATATGGTTTAAGCTTTAAAATGATCAGCTAATTCTATTCAAGCTCAGTGTATAATTCATTAGAAAATACTTCCTTTCCTACCACCAAAATGCCTCAGGGAATATATATTTTTTCACTCATTTGAATTATGTCAGCAGAGTTACAAAAGAACTTCTTTCAGATGACATGAAAAAGAGTTTACATGACTTTCCCGAAATATTTTTAGATAGTGTTTAGTGTTATTGGGAGCTTTCAGTACCAAAAATTATTTGGAAAGTCAAGAATTTGTTCTAATTCTTAAGCAACTTGAGTTTTTTAAGGAACCTCCTGTTCTGGTATTTCAGGAGGTAATTTTTCTATGATTCTGCTTGTACATGCTTTCTCCTGTAATCACAAAGTTTTGATGTTACTGCATTTTGGGACCACCCTAACATTTGAAACTTCTTAATTTGAAGACATTTTTTCTTTACAGTTTTTTATTTTGCTTTTTTCCTGTAGGAAATCATGAAAACAAATAACAAAAAATGGCTGGGCACGGTGGCTCACACCTGTAATCCCAGCACGCTGGGAGCCTGAGGCGGTGGATTACTTTAGTCAGGAGTTCAAGACCAGCCTGGCCAACATGGTGAAACCCTGTCTCTACTAAAAAATATACAAAAATTGGCTGGGCATGGTGGCATGCACCTGTAATCCTGGAGGCTGAGGCAGGAGAATCACTTGAACCCGGGAGGCAGAGATTGCAAGATGGTCTCACTGTACTCCAGCCTGGGCGACAGAGACTCTGTCTAAAAAAAAAAAAAAAAAAAAAAATAATAATAATAATAATTATAGAAGCATTTCCTCTTCTGGCTTTCTTAATAACTTTGAATATAAAAGTTAACTTTTGTTTACACATTTCACTTATTTTTTACCAACTAACTTTAATATTATTTACTGTACAAGGGTTCACTAGTTTCTCAAATTTATCTACCTTGTTGATTTTATATTAATAAATTTGGATAACAACTGGTCATATTGATAGCAGTAAGATTAATTTATATCCTACCAGCCTATAGTGCAGGACAATTTGGCCCAAGGGTAGATTGGATTTTACCTTTGAACTAAATATGTAAAACTGTAAATATTATTTCAATAAAGATACCATCTACTTAAGAAAACATATTTTCTGTCACTATAAAATTACTTCAGTAATAGCCATTTAAGGTCTTTTTTAAAACGAATTTTTGAGACAGGGTCTCACTTTGTTGCCCAGGCTGGGGTGCAGTGGTTATGACCTTGGCTCACTGCAGCCTTGACCTCCTGGGCTCAAGTAATCCTTCCACCTCAGCCTCCCGAGTAGTTGGGACTACAGGCACATGCCACCACACCTGGCTTATTTTTGTATGTTTTGTAGAGACAGGGATTTGCCATGTTGCCCAGACTGGTTTTGAACTCCTGTGATGGTAAGATCTTAGTAAAAACATGCCATCTTTCTTAATAAGAATAAAAGCTAAATGAAACAAATAACCCTAAAATAAAAAAGGTTAGAGTCTCTAGAGTTGAAACTCAAAGTAAAATTTCCTTTGGGACAGAGAACTGGACCACATAGTCCTGATTCTATCCTTTAGACTTGACTTTCATTAATGTCTAACACTAATTAATGCTGCCACCACCAAAAATCTAGCCTCAGACATGAGCTGCTCGTTCCTTAACAGTCTGCCCTAAGGATGACCTGTAATCCTTTGTTTAATATAAGAAAACAGAGCTAAGACTGATTTAAAAAAAATTGTTTTTAAAAATTGAAGAACCAAAAGAAAACTAGGTGATCTGACTCCGATAATTCAGCTTTTTCTCTAGGTTTGCAGGTACATTCCAATTCTGTGGAAGCCCAATAATATAGGGTTAAAGCTAGTTGCTGTATCAGATAAACCCTAACATCTCAGAAGACTAATGCAACAGATGAGTATTTCTTGTTGTCCCCTGGCTCTTTTTACCTTGTACTGAGCCATCTTGCACACATCTTCTATGATGTCTACCTATATTATGTCAGATGGAGAAAAGCCCTGGAGACTTGCCCCTGTTGTTGGAGGCTGGGTAGCAGTTATGGGTCATGTAGCAGTTGCAGCAATGGAAAGCACTGAAGACAAAGGCAGGAGCTACAGGGCCGCCCTTTGCTCTTCAAGGTAAGGGAAGCCCTTGATTAGAGGTGGGATCTATACCACCCTACATTGGGCTACTCCACGCTACATTCTCATCGCACCTTAAAACCTAGCAAGTCATCCACTTGAAATCAGTGGTCTTGACACAACATCTAATATCTTTCAATCCCTTCTTCTAATATAAACGCTGTATTTAGCTCACAAAAAGTTGACCTATTTCTTTGTTCGTGCACTGTGAAGTTTGAGTGAGTATTCAAACTTTGTCACAGTCTATTGTGTTCTATTTGAAAGAAAAAAAAGTTTGACTGATGTCGCACAGGATTACATCTGGAATGAGTGAGATAAAATTTCCTCATGCTCCTTCTGACCATTTGGTAGGCAAGTTAAAATTGCTTTGCAGTCCCTAGAGCTGTGGGTGGGAGAACAGGCAGGTCTTAAAAGAGCTTACAAGCTTCTCTCCTTGCATGTAGAACTGCCTCTCTTTTCACTTTTCACGGTCTAGAGGCACTTGTCTTAGTAAGACTAATGACTAATTTTCTTGGGCCTATTTGGAACAAGAGAACACACACCCTTGCCAGTAGTTATTTTAGTGTTTTTCCTCGCCATTTTTCCTTCTCTTTGAAACTTGAGGGGTCCTTATTGGTGAGCTGGAATAAGACCCTAAAACTAATTTGAAATAATTAGTTGAATACAACTTTTATCAAGCCATGGTTATTCGATGTCTAGTGTAGTCATGTAGCATTGAAGTCACAGGAAACAATCATTTTTTAGGATTATGCTAAAATCTCCAAACACAAAAATTAGAAAAAGGATAAGACATAATACCTTGTAAAAGTCAAACCTGGATGCAAAATAAGAATGAATTAGGAAAAACATTTTCTTTAAATATGCCATGCATGAGTAACTCTTGAAAACTGTCACGATAATGATTATCAGAAGCAAGCAGGTAGTTAACTACATAAAGTATTGAGAAAGACAAAAATAATGTTTTATCTATATATGTAATACTGTCTAGACAAGAGAATAGCCTGATTCTAGTTGACTGACCCCAGATTTTACTAAAGAAATATCCTGAAAGGACAAAAGAATAACAAAACAGGCCACATTTAATTGACATGAATTTCCTGGGTGCAACACTCAAGTGTCCTCACTTACTACTCCCTAAGCAACTTGTTGGAAAATAATAATTTATTTTTATTTATTTATTTATTTATAGAGGGAGTCTCACTCTGTTGCCCAGGCTGGAGTGCGGTGGTGCGATCTTGGCTCACTGCAACCTCTGCCTCCCGGGTTCAAGTGATTCTCCTGCCTCAGCCTCCCGCGTAGCTGGGACTACAGGCATGCACCTCCACATCCAGCTAGTTTTTGTATTTTTAGTAGAGACGGGGTTTCATTATGTTGGCCAGGCTGGCCTGGAACTCCTGACCTTGTGATCTGCCCGTCTCAGCCTTTCAAAGTGCTGGGATTACAGGTGTGAGCTACTGTGCCCAGCCAGAAAATGCTAATTTATTAATTAAACAAACATTAATTGAAATTTTACTTTTGTAGTAGATACTTGTCTCTTGATTTTTAGGAGCTTTTTAACCACTGGGAGAAACACATAAAGAAAAGATCATATCAGAGATGGATGTGGCTATGATGATATAAGCACAAATGCACACGGAAAGGCATCTCAAATCAGCCTAGGGAATTGGTGAAGGCCAATGGTGGTAACAAGCTCAAACTCTGGAGTCAGACCCTCTGGGCTTAATTCTCCACTCCATAACTTAATTGTTGCATGACCTCATGCAAATCAATTCATCTCTCTAAACATGAATTTATTAATCTGTAAAACAAGGAAAAGAGAGGCAGCTTTCCTAATGAGGTTTAAATGAGATTATGTATCAGAGCATTTGGCATAGTGCCCGGAGACTGTAAATGCTCAATTTATGTTGGTGATTGCTATTTACAGAAGAGATGGTGCTTGAACTGGGCTATGGAATAAGTAGGAGTTAAGAGAATAGGGAGGCAGCAGAGGGCATTTTCAGGGAGAGGCAATGACATGTGATAGGCACAGAGACATGAAACAGTTTAACATCTCTCGGTGACAAGTGGTTTATACCTATTCAAATTTAGTTTATTTTCCTAAAACCAAATATGCCTTCATAGTTTGCATGTAAATAACTTTTTAAAAAGTTCCCTACAAACACGTGTAAACCTCTCAGGAATTCCTCCAGATATAACTTTCTCCCAACCCTCCTCATTCATTGGTTTACCAATGGGTTCAATTTGGCTTCCTACCTTGGTTTCTGCTCTTATTTTAACTCTCAAATTTGCATTGTTTACTGCAGACCTGACTCTGCACTTCCAGGGGACACACATCCTGGTGTTTGCCTACTGATAGTATAGTAGAGATATGCCTTACCATAGAACCTCAGCCATCCTCCTGGATACTCCCTAGCCTGCCCTGCCACTGATCTTGCACCACCAAGACAGGGAGGATGACTGGACCATTTTTTAGAAAAGTAGGCTTGTACCAAATTACAATGAGCTTTTATGTTCAGCTTAGGAATCTGGACATTTTCCTAAAAGTTATGAAAAATTGCTAAAAATTGTCTAGAGGAAAGACATGATCAGATTTCTATTTTAAGATCATTCTAGTAGGAGCTTCCAGATTAGAGATAGAAAAAAATCACTGGAAATGTCTCCTCAGCTAATCCCAGTGAGATGGGACCTGTTCAAAAACAGTGGCATCAGGGAAGAAGGAAAAGCAGTGAGAACCAGTGAGATTAAGGAAACAGAATGTCCTGAACTTGAAGACTGATTGGCTAAGAAAGTTAAGTTATAGAGAGGTGTCTAGGATTACTACCGGATTTCCAACTCAGGCGACCAGAGGGGTAGTGATTCTAATCATCAAGAAAAGGAATACAGGAAACAAACATTAAATTGGAGCATAACAGTAGTAAGGCCAAATTCTGGATATTTTAAATCGAAGTTGATTATGGGACATCTAAATGGAGATGCCCATTAACAGGGAAGTCTGGGATTCTTGAACAGTCAGATTTTTTTATTTTTATTTTTTGAGACAGAGTCTTGCCCTGTTGCCCAGGCTGGAGTGCAGTGGCGTGATCTCGGCTCCCTGCAACCTCTGTCTTCCCTGGTTCAAGCGATTCTCCTGTCTCAGCCTCCCAAGTAACTGGGATTACAGGTGTGTGCCACCATGCCCATCTAATTTTTGTAGTTTTGGTAGATATGGGGTTTCATCATGTTGGCCAGACAGATTTTTAACATGTGGAAGGAATGTGCTTTATGAAGATGAGGATTCTTGTTTTCAGACAAATATATGTATCTTCTATTAGAAATGAGTAATTCTTCTGTTCTAGAAATCACTGTCTGGTGATTTTGGATGCATGCTTAAATCCTAGAGGGCCTGATTATCATTGGATTAACTGACTTAATCATTCTAAAAGGTACAGCTATCATACACTTCACCTTCTACTATATTAGTTTGCTCTATTATTTATTTATTTATTTAGAGATGGAGTCTCATTCTGTCGCCCAGGCTGGAGAGCAATGGCACAATCTCAGCTCACTGCAACCTCCGCCTCGTGGGTTCAAGCAATTCTCTTGCCTCAGCCTCCCAAGTAGCTGGGACTACAGGTGCGTGCCACCACACCTAATTTTTTGTATTTTTAATAGAGACGGGGTTTCACCGTGTTAATCAGGATGGTCTTGATCTCCTGACTTCATGATCTACCCGCCTTGGCCTCCCAAAGTGCTGGGATTACAGGCATGAGCCACTGCACCCAGCCAGTTTGCTCAATTTGTATAACCATTAGTACCCTAGAGAGGTAGCTTGGCAAATACAGGCCCTTGTCTGAGTGTGTATCCTGATAATTAGTTACTAACTTACGGCCTTGGCAAAATTATTTAAGTTTCTGGTCCTCATTTTCTCACTATGTAAAAATGAGAACTGTAATAGTACCTGTTTTATTGTGTTGTGAATACTGAGTTAACTCACAGAGCAATGACTGGCACAAAGAAAACACTCAATAAATGTTAGCTATAATTATTGTCCAAGATAATATCAAACTCCATTGTAAAGCATCTCACTTAATTATTGCATAACTTTAGTTTCACATAAGCAAAATCTTACCCATCATGAGCACAGGCATAAATCATTGCAAATTTATAAGCTGCACTGATTTTTTGAAAATATTTTTAACAATGAAGATTTTATATATATGCCACATTAATAACAGTAAACATATTGAGAGATACAAACACAAGAGGAACACAGCTACAAGCGTGATTAAAATGAACATGTGTTGAAAGTATTTAAATCATACCTTGGATTTACATAGTTTTTTTTGTTTTTTTTTGAGACAGGGTCTCACTCTGTGGCACAGGGTCCCACTCTGTCACCCCGGGTAGAATGCAGTGGCATGATCACAGCTCATTGTAACCTTGAACTACTGGATGCCCCCGCCTTTTTATAAAAAGCCCAAAATATTTTGTAAGTTTACATTTTTTTAACATTTGAAAAATTCAATAGCATTTCAAAAAATTTTTCAGCAGCCTTCTAAAGGTAGTTTATCATGCTTAACTTCACACACACACATACACACACGAGCCATGCAAACACACCTTGCCATGGTGAAACACAATTACATTAATTAGATCATAAAAGCCCATTTATATGGAGAAATTTTGCTTTAATGAATAATTATTTCATCAAAAATTTATTGTGTTAAAATTTTTACATAAGGTCCAGAATGTATACAAATTCAAGTTCTAGCTTGTGTCAGAGTACAATCTTTCTATATTCACTTTTACTAATAGAAAGTAGAATGTAGAATTGGGAGGTCGAGGCAGGCAGATCATTTGAGGTCAGGAGTTCGAGACCAGCTTGATCTACATAACGAAACTCCATCTCTACTAAAATACAAAAATTAGCCAGGCGTGGTGGCGGGCACCTGTAGTCCCAGCTACTCGGGAGGCTGAGGCAGGAGAATCGCTTGAACCCAGGAGGCAGAGGTTGCAGTGAGCCGAGATTGCGCCACTGCACTCCAGCCTGTGCAACAGACCAAGACTCCCTCTCAGAAAAAAAAGAAAAAAAAAAGAAAAGAAAAAGAAAGTAGAATGTAGAAATTTAGACGTCATAAAACTTCAAAAACTAAACTGCATTAAAATATACTGGTATCTATTCAGGAGCTTTAACACTGCTATATTTTCAGGTTATTTTGCCAATAACCAAATAACCCATCAGAAATTACAAACTCAAGGTGAAACAGCTGCACTGTTCACATTTCTTAGACTCATCAACATCAAAGTGGACTCTTCCTTAAACTTTAAAAAATGCCAATCCATTTATAGACCAAACATTGAAGCCCGGTGAGGTAAAGTGATTTCCAAAAGTAACACAGTAATGAAGCTATTTCTGAGACCCAAGTTCACAGAAAGTTGGGTAAACTCTTGTGATGCACAATAAAACACAATTTTAAACCTGCACAAATAAAATGTAATTGTCCTAATAGGAAGTGCAAAAAATTTCTAATCATTTTGGAGGTCATTAGTGAAAGTTAAATTTAGGATGGTCTAACATGAGAATAAAGGTATGTTTGGATGAAAATAACTACATTTCTTTTAAAAGCACTTATTCGCATACTTCAAAACTGGATAAGGAAAATGCCTAATTACATAGCTTCCAAGCTTACCTAAAAACCCATTTAGAATTTAAAAAATATACACACCCATGATGGAGAAAAACTATAGCACAATGAAAAATTAGAAATCAAGTTTTTATATTTTCTATGGAGAAAATCTGTGAAACCAATGAATCAATTTGTAGGGAGTTATGAGTAAAAGGGTTACAGACTATGCACATTTAAGAACCACATTTTAAAGGAGCAAAAGATTAAGTCTGGATATTTTTTAAAATCATGGTTTTAAACCTTTGTCAAATTTTAATTTTTATATTCCTACTTTCTAGTTCTTGACACCAACTCAATATTGTTAATATAGTTATCAAGTGGTTCTTAACTTATTCTTCCTTTTATTCAATTCGGAGAAAAGTATAAAAAGTAAGGCTTTAAAAATTTTAAAGGAAACAGATAAGCTTTGTAATATTTTTGTGTGTTTTATAATCTCAGATTAACAAAATTCAAGCAATAGCATACTAATTCCTTTAGCACAAAAACATTTTTTATTTTTTAGAGACAATGTCTTGTTCTGTAGCCCAGGCTGGAGTGCAGTCTGAAACTCTACAATGAATGATGAAAAAATTATACTATTTTCCCTTCCTTCACCTTGAAGTGCATAGCTCACTGCAAACCGAATCCCTGGTCTCAAATGATCCTCCCACCTCAGCCTCTCAAAATGCTGGGATTACAGGCATAAGCCACCATGCCAAAGCTAAAAACATTTTAAAACTGAAATGAAAATTCATAAGCTTCAGATACCCAGTGATATTTATTATACATTGTGGATTAGGCTGAAAGTTAGTATTATAGGTTAGGATAACTAATATTTCTTCTTCTGTTCACAAATGCACTGGTATCCAACAACCACTGGAAAAAAGTATTCAGAGATTAAGATGAAATGGCAAAGTAAAAGAAATAATAAAATGAAACCCTACTCATCAACAGTCATTGAAAATGATGATTAAATAAATGAAAGTGAAATAGGTTTTAATTGACCCTGAAAAGGATTTTGTACAGGACCATTTTTGACTCAAGACTCCCAGTCCTCCATGTCTTCTTCTGTACCTTCTTGCTTACATGACTGCTTGTTTTCTTTACTTTTAATGAAAATTCACTTTCATTGAAGGTGTAGCCCTTCTGGTCCTGGCTCTGTGGAGGGGTTTCAGATTATAACTTCTCAGTTCATGAGGTCCAAGGTTTTGTCTCCAGTTTCCAAGAGGCCATTAAAATAGTAATTCTAGCTTATGAAAGAAGGGTAGATTTCCTTCCTCAGTACTGGTTTAGTTTTTTGATTTGGACTTTTGATCCTTTGTACGTCTTTGAGAATTTCTCTTTCTTGCCAGCTCACCAGTGCATTTAATAAGCTGTTTTAAAATACTTTATCTAGAATTTTTAGGTATTTGCTGAAGGAGGATCATTCAGTTTACCTAACCCACCTTATGGTCAGAAATGGAAACAACTGTTATAAACCCAGACAATGTAAAAGTATAATGTAATTTTAAAAATTGGAGTCCGAGTGAGAAAAACAAGGTGAAGGAAGGGAAAATAGTATAATTTTTTCATCATTCATTGTAGAGTTTCAAGAGATATTATCTAAATTTGAAAGAGAATCACAGATATCATGAAAAATAATACTGTGATTGCCAGAGGAACTAAAACCAAAATTTGTTAATAGTGTTTATCTCTGAGTCCTGAGTAGGGTGAGGGATTTTGGAAGAAGTGTTTTACTTTTTGAAAAGGTGGAAATAAAATTGTTGTTATTCCCAGCTGACATGTTCATCTACATAGAAAATCTGGTGGTATCAACAAAGAAACTACTAGAAGTGACTTTAAAAAGGTACCAGGATATAAAAGATCATAATAAAAATCAGTTACATTTCTCTATACTAGTAATGAACAAAAGAAATTTAAAAACAATATTATTTGCAATAGCATCAAAACTATGATTACTTAGGGATAAATCTGATAAAAATTGTGGAAGATCTGTATACTAACAACTAAAAAACATTACTGAGAGAAATTAAAGAAGACCAGAATAAAAGAAGAGATGTACCTTTTTCATGGGTCAGAAGACTTAATATTATTAACATGTCAGTTCTTACCAGATTATTCTGTAGATTCAACACAATGTTAACCCAAATCATTGATTGTAAAATTCATATGGAAATACAAAAGACTTAGAATATAGAAAACAATCTTTAAAAAGAAAAACAAAAATACTCCCTGATTTCAAAATTATAAATTTACAGTATACAAGGTAGTGTGGTATTGGGGTAAAGATAGACAAACATATCAATAGAACAGAATAGAGAATCCCAAAATAGAACCGCACACATATGGACAACTTATTTTTGACAAAGACAGAAAGGGAATTCAGTGGAGACCAGTAGTCTTTTTAATGAATGGTGCCGGAACAATAGGATACGAAACAATCTGTATGGAAAGTTGTGACTCTTAATCCTTATGTCATGTCTTACACACCATTTAATTCAAAACATCTCATAGACCTAAACTTAGCAAAAATAATAAAACTGTGTTAAGGAAACAGATGAGATAAACTTTGGATTAGGCAAAGACTTTTTAGGTAAAACAAAAAAGGCAGAATAAAAAAAGATATTAACAGATTAGACCATCAAAATTAAAGTCTTTGTTCTTTGAAAGATACCTTCAAGGAAGCAAAAAGGCAAGCCATACACTGGGAGAAATATTTGCAAAATATGTATGTCTGATGAAGGATTTGTGTCCAAAATATATGAACTTTTATAATCCAAGAAGAAGATGACCAAAAAAAAAAAAAAAAAAAAAGGAGGGGGTAAAACATGAACAGATATCTCACAAAAGAAGAAATGGGACAGTCAATAACACAGGAAATGCAGCTTAACATTACTAGTCATTAGGGAAATACAAATTAAAACCACAATGAGAGTTGGCAAGGATGTGGAGCAATTAGGACTCTCATACATTTCTGGTAGGAATACAAAATGATAAAGGCACTAGGAAAGCATTTTGGCAATTTCTTAAACATACACTTGGTATATGACCTAGTAATTTCACTCCTAGGTGTATATCACAGTGAAATGAAAACATCTATCTCCAGGCACACTTATACATAAATTGTGGCAGCATTATTGTGGCAAGAACACTTATATACAATGATGGTAGCATTATTCATAATAACAAATATCTGAAACAAACTCTGGTATATCCATACAATGGAATACTAATCAGCAATAAAAGTAAATGAATTATTGATATACACAACAATATGGGTGAATGTCAGAAACATTCTGCCACAGCGCCCACCCCCCCAAGCAAAATTTAAATATTGTATGTTCCATTTATGTAGCATTCTAGTTAAAGGAATAATATAGTGGCAGCTTATCAAAGTTTTCCTGGGGATCGGGTGAGGTAATTGGTAAGAGAGAGTTGACTACAAAAGCACAAGGAAGCTTTTGATGTTGATAGAAATGTCCAATATCTGATTGCGGTGGTGGTCAAATGACTGCATACTTTGCTAACATTTATCTAATTGTACACTTAATAGGAGTGAATTTATTGTATGTGAATTATATTTTAATAAAGGATTACAAACTCTTTTATATCCCCAAGATGGCACGAAAATACTGATTATCATCAATGTACTATTCCAATACCTTTGTTAGCTGAAAAAATTGGTTAGAAGCAGAAATTAAAAACCACAGTATGTGTTGGAATAGATTTCAAAATCTCATCCTAATAAAGCTGTTCTTGATTATCAGTATTACCTATAGCCTGAAAGTAAATTGGGTGAGAGATATCATAGGTCTGTCGCTTTCTGTGTTCTTCCTTCTGAACTTACTTCAAGTGGATAAATGGATTCCTTATTTAATGCCTCATTTCTTTAGAGAATTTTAATGCATTAATATCCTCCAAGTAGATCCGATGGCCTTTCTGAAACCTTTTATGTGGCCAGATGGGAAGGGATATCCCGGGTCCAGTTTTTCCTCTTACTAAACACTAAAAAAAAAAAAAAAAAAAAAAATCAAGACACCTTTAAAATCCCTTTTTCTCCAGTTTCTTTAAGAGAGGGGTTAACAAAGCCCTGTAACACTCTTAAAGCTCTCCTGCTGCTAAGGGGAGTGCAACAGAGACTGTCACCATAAGGACTGACTCCTGACTGAGAGCTGAGTATTTCTCAAGAGAAATCTGACAATTAAGTGCAGAAGTTGTCCTTGGATTGCACCAAAGATTATCCCAGCTGGGGTTCTGAGAAGGACTCTGGCAGAATATGGCCAAGGGAAGGCCCTCTGTGGCATAGATCAAAAACATCTTGCCCTATGGGCCTGAACACAGTCAGATAACTAGGAAGAGACTGCCTTTTAGATTTATGGAGACCTTCCACAAGAGGCTCTCCAGAGTAAAGTCTTTTTTAAAAATTAATTTTAGAAAGAAACACATTATCAGTATTTCAAAAGAGAAAGCAACTTAGGCAAAATTTAGACTAAAATAAGAAAGAAAATAAGATTATAGGTATATAGAAATCTTTACCAAATTTTTTCATGTAACCTGTTTTCCCTGGTACACTGTGTGGAACTGTCCCAAATTCAAGATTCTCTTGTTTAGACTACAGCTTCAAAAAATATGTTTGTCACCACCAGGCCTGCCCTAAAAGAGCTCCTGAAGGAAGCACTAAACATGGAAAGGAACAACCAGTACCAGCCACTGCAAAAACATGCCAAATTGTAAAGACCATCGAGGCTAGAAAGAAACTGCATCAACTAATGAGCAAAATAACCAGCTAACATCATAATGACAGGATCAAATTCACACATAACAATATTAACCTTAAATGTAAATGGGCTAAATGCTCCAATTAAAAGACACAGACTGGCAAATTGGATAAAGAGTCAAGACCCATCAGTGTGCTGTATTCAGGAAACCCATCTCATGTGCAGAGACACACATAGGCTCAAAACAAAGGGATGGAGGAAGATCTACCAAGCAAATGGAAAACAAAAAAAGGCAGGGGTTGCAATCCTAGTCTCTGATAAAACAGACTTTAAACCAACAAAGATCAAAAGAGATAAAGAAGGCCATTACATAATGGTAAAGGGAACAATTCAACAAGAGCTAAGTATCCTAAATATATATGCACCCAATACAGGAGCACCCAGATTCATAAAGCAAGTCCTTAGAGACCTACAAAGAAACTTAGACTCCCACACAGTAATAATGGGAGACTTTAACACCCCACTGTCAACATTAGACAGATCAATGAGACAGAAAGTTAACAAGGATATCCAGGAATTGAACTCAGCTCTGCATCAAGCAGACCTAATAGACATCTACAGAACTCTCCACCCCAAATCAACAGAATATACATTCTTCTCAGTACCACACATCACTTATTCCAAAATTGACCACATGGTTGGGAGTAAAGCACTCCTCAGCAAATATAAAAGAACAGAAATTATATCAAACTGTCTCTCAGACCACAGTGCAATCAAACTAGAACTCAGGATTGAGAAACTCACTCAAAACTGCTCAACTCCATGGAAACTGAACAACCTGCTCCTGAATGACTACTGGGTACATAACGAAATAAAGGCAGAAATAAAGATGTTCTTTGAAACCAATGAGAACAAAGACACAACATACCAGAATCTCTGGGACACATTCAAAGCAGTGTATAGAGGGAAATTTATAGCACTAAATGCCCACAAGAGAAAGCAGGAAACATCCAAAATTGACACCCTAACATCACAATTAAAAGAACTAGAGAAGCAAGAGCAAACACATTCAAAAGCTAGTAGAACGCAAGAAGTAACTAAGATCAAAGCAGAACTGAAGGAAATAGAGACACAAAAAACCCTTCAAAAATCAATGAATCCAGGAGCTGGTGTTTTGAAAAGATCAACAAAACTGATAGACCGCTAGCAAGACTAATAAAGAAGAAAAGAGAAGAATCAAACAGATGCAATAAAAAATGATAAAGGGGATATCATCACCGATCCCACAGAAATACAAACTACCATCAGAGAATACTATAAACACCTCTACCCAAATAAACTAGAAAATCTAAAAGAAATGGATAAATTCCTGGACACATACACCCTCCTAAGACTAAACCAGGAAGAAGCTGAATCTCTGAAATAGACCAATAACAGGCTCTGAGATTGAGGCAATAATTAATAGCTTACCAACCAAAAAAAGTCCAGGACCAGATGGATTCACAGCCGAATTCTACCAGAGGTACAAGGAGGAGCTGGTACCATTCCTTCTGAAACTCTGCCAATCAATAGAAAAAGAGGGAATCCTCCCTAACTCATTTTATGAGGCCAGCATCATCCTGATACCAAAGCCTGGCAGAGACACAACAAAGAAAGAGAATTTTGGACCAATATCCCTGATGAACATTGATGCAAAAATCCTCAATAAAATACCGGTAAACCGAATCCAGCAGTACATCAAAAAGCTTATCCACCATGATCAAGTGGGCTTCATCCCTGGGATGCAAGGCTGGTTCAACATACGCAAATCAATAAACGTAATCCAGCATATAAACAGAACCAAAGACCAAAACCACATGATCATCTCAATAGATGCAAAAAAGGCCTTTGACAAAATTCAACAGCCCTTCATGCTAAAAATTCTCAATAAATTAGGTATTGATGGGACGTATCTCAAAATAATAAGAGCTATCTATGACAAACCCACAGCCAGTATCATACTGAATGGGCAAAAATTGGAAGCATTCCCTGTGAAAACTGGCACAAGACAGGGATGCCCTCTCTCACCACTCCTATTCAACATAGTGTTGGAAGTTCTGGCCAGGGCAATCGGCCAGGAGAAAGAAATATAGGGTATTCAATTAGGAAAAGAGGAAGTCAAATTGTCCCTGTTTGCAGATGATATGATTGTATATCAGGAAAACCCCATTGTCTCAGCCCAAAATCTCCTTAAGCTGATAGGCAACTTCAGCAAAGTCTCAGGATACAAAATCAATGTGCAAAAATCACAAGCATTCTTATACACCAATAACAGACAAACAGAGAGCCAAATCATGAGTGAACTCCCATTCACAATTGCTTTAAAGAGAATAAAATACCTAGGAATCCAACTTAAGGGGACGTGAAGGACCTCTTCAAGGAGAACTACAACCACTGCTCAATGAAATAAAAGAGGATACAAACAAATGGAAGAACATTCCATGCTCATGGGTAGGAAGACTCAATATCGTGAAAATGGCTATACTGCCCAAGGTCATTTATAGATTCAATGCCATCCCCATCAAGCTACCAATGACTTTCTTCACAGAATTCGAAAAAACTACTTTAAAGTTCATATGGAACCAAAAAAGAGCCTGCATCGCCAAGTCAATCCTAAGCCAAAAGAACAAAGCTGGAGGCATCACGCTACCTGACTTCAAACTATACTACAAGGCTACAGTAACCAAAACAGCATGGTACTGGTACCAAAACAGAGATATAGACCAATGGAACAGAACAGAGCCCTCAGAAATAATGCTGCCTATCTACAACCATCTGATCTTTGACAAACCTGACAAAAACAAGCAATGGGGAAAGGATTCCCTATTTAATAAATGGTGCTGGGAAAACTGGCTAGCCATATGTAGAAAGCTGAAACTGGATCCCTTCCTTACACCTCATACAAAAATTAATTCAAGATGGATTAAAGACTTAAATGTTAGACCTAAAACCATAAAAGCCCTAGAAGAAAACCTAGGCAATACCATTCAGGACATAGGCCTGGGCAAGGACTTCATGTCTAAAACACCAAAAGCAATGGCAACAAAAGCCAAAATTGACAAATGAGATCTAATTAAACTAAAGAGCTTCTGCACAGCAAAAGACACCACCATCAGAGTGAACAGGCAACCTACAGAATGGGAGAAAATTTTTGCAATCTATCCATCTGACAAAGGGCTAATATCCAGAAGCTACAATGAACTCCAACAAATTTACAAGAAAAAAACCAACCATCCCATCAAAAAGTGGGCGAAGGATATGAACAGACACTTCTCAAAAGAAGACATTTATGCAGTGAAAAGACACATGAAAAAATGCTCATCATCACTGGCCATCAAAGAAATGCAAATCAAAACCACAATGAGATACCATCTCACATCAGTTAGAATGGCAATCATTAGGAAGTCAGGAAACAACAGGTGCTGGAGAGGACGTGGAGAAATAGGAACACTTTTACACTGTTGGTGGGATTGTAAACTAGTTCAATCATTGTGGAAGTCAGTGTGGCGATTCCTCAGGGATCTAGAACTAGAAATACCATTTGACCCAGCCATCCCATCACTGGGTATATACCCAAAGGATTATAAAACATGCTGCTATAAAGACACATGCACACGTATTTTTATTGCAGTACTATTCACAATAGCAAAGACTTGGAACCAACCCAAATGTCCAACAACAATAGATTGGATTAAGAAAATGTGGCACATATACACCATGGAATACTATGCAGCCATAAAAAATGATGAGTTCATGTCCTTTGTAGGGACATGGATGAAGCTGGAAACCATCATTCTCAGCAAACTATCGCAGGGACAAAAAACCAAACACTGCATGTTCTCACTCATAGGTGGGAATTGAACAATGAGAACACATGGACACAGGAAGGGGAACATCACACTCCGGGGACTGTTGTGGGGTGGGGGGAGGGGGAAGGGATAGCATTAGGAGATATACCTAATGTTAAATGACGAGTTAATGGGTGCAGCACACCAACATGGCACATGTATTCATATGTAACAAACCTGCACGTTGTGTACATGTACCCTAAAACTTAAAGTATAATAAAAAAAAGTAAAAAAATAAAAATAAAAAAATTACGTTTCTAAGATGCAAAAGGGTTGAGTGTAGGATTAGAGACAAGAGGCAGGCAGTTCAACATAGCAGTTAAGAGGGCAGACTCTGTAGTCAGAGTCTGTTAGTCTGGTTCAAGTCCCAACTTCAGCAAAAATGAGGTGTGTTGTCTAGCAAAAATTATTTAATCTGTTTCCTTATAGGGGATAATAATGGTAATCTACATATAGAATTGCTACAGGATTAAGCAAAATAATACATACAAACTGAGAACAGTACCTAGCACATAGAAAATGTTTGTATTAATTAGGATTAACTGTGAGACAGAAAACAAGATTGATGTTTCTTTTTCATGTAAACATAATGCAAAGCAGTATAGTAGCCTCACACTCATTAGGGTCTTAGTCTCCTACTCTGTTGCTCCATGTGCGTGGCTTGGTGGCATCCTTCTTCTAAACAATGGGATGGAGAAGGGGATGAAAATGAGAGGGTGAAAGGGTGAAGGACTTAAGTAAGCTGCCTCAAATTTTTTTTGAAGTGGCCCCGTGAACACTTAGTTGACGAGAGCTTAGTCATAAGACTCCATATAACTTTAAGGGAAACCAGGAAAGGAAGTCTTCAGGCTCAGCCCAAAACACGAATAATTCTGTTTTCATAAAAGAAGGAGAGCAGGTAATAATCTGTCAGAATGCTTCATAAATGTTGGTAATTATTGTTATTCTGTTACTTATATGGCTCCTAGATCAGTCTCCTGATCTGATAGTTCTTTACTCATGGGACTTCTTTTGTATGTGCCTCTCTACTCGAATCTGTCACTGAAATTTGCGTATTTATAAAACTGCTTATTAAAAAAAAGTCTTATCTTTTCCCCGTTCTAATGTTCTGCTCAGAGTAAGTCCAATACTGTCCTTTTCTTACATTTATACCTATACTCATAATCTTGATATATTATTTTCTAATTTATCTTATGCCTTTCTTCTTCAACTAGTCTGTTATGCACTGAATTGTGTCCCCTCCAAATTCATGTTGAAGTCCTAACCAGTAGTGCCTCAGATTGTATTTGGAGATAGCATATTTAAAGAAATAATTTAGTTAAAATGAGGTCATTAGGGTGAGCCCTAATCCAATATGACTGATGTTCTTCTAAGAAGATGAGATAGAACACAGACACACGGAGGAAAGACCATGTGGAGATACAGGGAGAAGATGGACATCTACAAGCCAGTGAGAAAGGCCTCAGAAGAGACCATCTCTTGGTGTCAAGCAGTGACACCTTGATCTCAGATTTCTAGTCTCTTGAAGTGTAAGAAAAATTTCTGTTCTTTAAGCACTCAGTCTGTAGTGTTTTGTTATGGCAACTCAAGCAAAATTTTTCAGTCTGTGAGTTTATTTAGTGTTATCAAAGTCCCAACAAGAAACAGATGATACACTAGAAAGAGGGCAATTTGATGAGAATTTAAGTACAAAGGGCCTATTTACCAAGATGTGGGTGTAGAGAAACTGAAAGAATGGTGCAGCAACCTAGAGAGCAGTGGAACTGTTACTACTCATAAGCCTAAAGAGGGGAAAGAGCCTTTATCAGAATTCTTAAGTCAATGGATACGGCTATCTTGAAGCAACTTTGCAAGGTAGGAGACAGGGTAATAAATAACCTGACTTTACTCTCCTCTCTCCACGTCTCCAATCTCCTGCCAGTGCTGCCCACTGATGGAAACCAACTGGCAGCCAGAAAGCAATGATGTGGTCAGAATGCATGAAGGTCAGCTTTCTAGAAAGGCGGGTAAAAAAAGAGTCAAGAGTGAATATGGAGACACAAATAGAACATAATCTGGCACAACAAGGAACTTAGACTTTAAGTTCTTTTGTATCTTTCACTCTTCCTTGTTCCTTATCCCCACGTGTCCATAATAACTAGTATAGCAGAGATAGCCGGTCCTCAATAAGTATTAGAAAATTGACCATGCTTGACATTTTCAAGTACTGTAAACATTTCCTCCACTGTATTTTTTAGAATATATCCTCTCTCACTCTTCCTAATTAGAGCCTTAACCCAAGTCTTAACCATATTTTACCTCTAGGACTAGTGCTTCCCTGTTTCTTTTGGCTCATTCTATGCAAACGAAAAAACAAACAAAAACCAATCAACCCATGAGACCACAATACTTAAAAAAAAAAAAGATCACAGTAATCATCTCAGTAGATTATGATAATGTTTCTTCCTTTTCTCACCTTTACATTGCTTCATTATAGTTGACATGAGATTAAGATTGTTTGTGGATATTCGAGGAACGTTCCGTCAACTTCCTTTCCAAAAGTTATTACAACTTCCAGCCTGTCTTACCTGTTTCTGGCAGGTAAGCATTGTATCTTTTGAAGTCTACAATAAACTTTCAGAATTTTGTTTCTTTTCCAAAGATGATTGTCAAATACAGAGGTATGGCTTTTTCAAGAGATGCTAACAACTTATGTTTTAATTGTACAACTAAGTTAACTTAAAAACAGTCTTATAGAAATTACTCTTATAATAGATACTTCCTTAATCTAGAACTTCCACCTAGATTAAGCTCCAGTGTAGATCCACTTATTATACATCATTCAGTTCTGCCACCTCTGCAGCTGGTTCCTTAGACGCTGATGGTTTCTGGCTTTTCCAGAAAGTCAGTGCTTTGTATTTCATTGTAGGGTCATTGAGTCAGTACTGCCTCAAAAGAAAATGATATGGATATTTTATGCAATTTTACTTATTTCATTTAAGGAGGAATTTAATCTTAAACTTATCCACTTTCAAAATGGGCATGTTTAACCCTATAAAAAATCTTTGTCATAGTTTTCTATAATCTTATTCACTTAACATTTCTTGTCTATTATCAATCTTCAAACAAATTAGTGTTTTTTCCTTTAAAGGTTGTTATTTCTGGGTGAAAAATGATGTAACATTTAACAAGTAGTCTATAACTACTGTGTCACACATTTGAAGTTACAAGTAAGATAACCCTATAAAGCAAATCCAACTGTCTTTATTTTTTCATAATGAAGTATATCAATTTTTAATGAAGGTTGTAGTGCCAAATTAGGGTACTGAGTTCAAGTACACTTAGGTAATCACCCTTTTATTAGTTTTTTCTGATCTTTGTGAAACTAGCACAAAGTTCACTATAATGATCTCAGTGGATCTATTAACTAATCCCTCCCTTTATAGGAAGAAGGAAAAAAAAGCCTAAGAAACAAATTGTTTTAAATTCACTTTTGCCACTATTATTTCAGGGCCATTTTATCCATCAATCACTATGCTTAGGATTTATGCGGTTCTCAAGGTCTTTTGAAAATGTTGGGGATCTAAAAAAAAAAAGGTGACTTCAAAATATGAAAAGTTGCAAATAAAAACTATGTAATTAATGTCTACAAAACATACCATTGTCATTTTTAAACTCAATTTTTAGTCATGTACATTTTATGTGATGTGGATGTATTTTAATGTGTTTAACATTATATGTGGTTGGAAGTCTTCAAACCAAGTCTTTAAAATGGCCTTAATCTTTAAATTTTTTCTTGAGACAGGGTCTTACTCTGTTACCGGGACCGGAGTGCAGTGGTGTGACCATGGCTCTGCATCCTTGAACTCCTGAGCTCAAGTAATCCTCCTGCCTCAGCCTTCCAAGTAGCTGGGACTAGACATGCACCACCATGCCTAGCTAATTTATTTTTTTATTTTTTTGTAGAGACAGGGTCTCTTTCTTGCCCAGGCTTGGCCTCCCAAAGTGCTGAGACTAAAAGTGTAAGGCATGGCACCTGGCCCTTAATCTCTTTCATGAGAGACAGTAGTACCACATAACATTTCAAACAGTACTTGCGGGCAAGTGTTTTAAACACCCCACTGTAAAATGCATATTTTTCTGTTCCCTGCCCTCAAAACAAAAATGTTAGTAAGCTAAAAAAATTTTTGGAAAAATATTGCATGCATATAAATTCTCTTTCAAAACAAACAAGGCGTCAAGAGGAAAATACATGTAATGTCAATCAGTAATCTTTATTTTTCTTCATTAGCGGTTGTGTCATACTGCTTAAAAAATTTTTTAAGGATGAAAAAAGTTCAGTCATATGCTGTAACAATTGATATACATATTCAAAAACAATTTAAATGAAGGTTTTATATATTATTGTGATATCAGTATGTGGGGCAGGTGAGATATATGATATGTTCCAGTGAGAAGATACTATTAGTATACTTCCAATAGGGAGAATGGCCCAACAGAACTTGGGAGATGTTTTCTCCAGACTACATATTACATTACAAGAAAAAAAAAAAGGTAGAGGAAGGGAGGAAGGGAAGGGGAGGGAGGAAATGGAGAGGGAGAGGGAGAGGAAGAGAGAGAGGCAGAGGGAGAGGGAAAGGTGGGGAGAGAGGGAGGGGGCAGAGAGAGAGGGAGGGGGAGAGAGAGAGAGAAAAAAAAATTTGGCAGTTAAAGAATTTGGATCAAATGAAATCATTTTTTATATATAATTGACAATAATTGAGAAAATACTTTTCAGCACATATTATTGACATGAATTGCTGATTCATTTATAAGAATTAATCTTTAACAGTTAAAGTTCATTGTCTTGTAAAAATCTACTTGGGGTTCACAAAGGTCTTAAAAAACACTGGTAGAAATATTTATTAACATTATGAAGGTACTTACTCCATCAAAAATTTTTCTTAATTTCACTGAAGTACTATATAAACACATATATTTAGTATTTTGAATCAATTCACCCGGTATTCCATCTCTTAAAATCCATTAAAATCAGAATTTTAGAATTGAGATCATTCAGGTCTTTTTATCCTTGACTTACAAACTTAGTTTTCTTCTACCTCCAAAAGGCTTGAGTCTGAAGTGTTACCTATGGAGCTTATTTGACTTTCTAAACCTAGTCACAGAGTTAGCACCAAAATCTCCCAAACACTCTTAAGTGTTACCTTAGAAGACGGCTGTATGATCGCCACCATGTTTAAGATACTTGATTCCAATAGAAAAAAAATTTTCTGTATTCATCTAGAGTTCACTTTAAGCCCTCAAAAGAAATTCCTTGTTTCTAGATGCATTCAGAATTATAAAGTAGCAGAACTCATTTTTTGGAGCGGAAAATCAATGCTATCTATTGTATGTCACACTTACATATTTGAAAATTTGCCAAGAATTTTACTATTTATCCTTTCTCCGCAGGGTTGAACAAAAATATTATGGAAAACATGGGCTAATTAGTAGATAATAGAGTAATAAAAATTATATTAATGATTTATAGGGTTTGGGGGCAGGTATTACTGGCATATAATACATATATAATGCATATTAATTATAATTTTGAAAAATGTAAACACCTGCATAAAACAAGTTCTAGACTAGAACTCTATAGTAGAACTTCTGAGATAATACAAGTGTTCTGTATTTGCACTGTCCAACTTAGTAGGCAGTAGCCACATGTGGCTATTGAACACTTAAAATGTAGCTAATGTGACTGTGGAACTGACTTTTAATTAATAGTTAGATTTTAATAGCTACATGTCATTAGTGCAGCTGAGACAGTGCAGAACATTTTCACCATCATACCATGTTCCCTCATAATCCTTTCCATTAAAATCCCAACCTACTGCCTCTGCCATAAGAAGATACTAAACATAGATTACTTTTTCCTGTTCTTAAATTTTATATAAATGGATTCATATGCTATGTACTCTGTGTCTGGCTTCTTTTGCTAAATGCAATGTTTTCGAGATTTATCCGTGTTGTATCAGCAGTCCTTTCCTTTGACTTACTCAATAGTACTCCATCGTATGACTGTATCACAATTTGTTTTACTCTTTTACTTTTTTAAGACAAGGTCTTGCTCTCACCCAGGCTGAAGTACAGTGGTGTGATCACGGCTCACTGCAACCTTGAACTCCTGGATTCATGCAATTCTCTTGCCTCAGCCTCCCAAGTAGCTGGGACTCCAGGCATGTGCCAACATGCTCAGCTAAGTTTTAATTTTTTTTTGTAAAGACAGAGTCTCACTATGTTGCTCAGGCTGGTCTCAAACTCCTAGCCTCAAATGATCCTCATGGCTTGGCCTCCCAGAGTGCTGGGATTACAGGTGTTAGTCATTGTGCTGGGCCCACAATTTGTCTTCCCATCTTCCTACTGATATACATTTGAATTGTTTCCAGACTATTTTTTTTTTTTTTTTTTGAGACGGAGTTTTGCTCTTGTTGCCTAGGCTGGAGTGCAATGGCGCGATCTCGGCCCACCGCAACCTCTGCCTCCGAGGTTCAAGCAATTCTCCTGCCTCAGCTTCTCAAGTAGCTGGGATTATAGGTATGCGCCACCACATCTGGCTAATTTTGTATTTTTAGTAGAGATGGGGTTTCTCCATGTTGGTCAGGCTGGTCTCGAACTCCCAACCTCAGGTGATCCACCCGCCTCGGCCTCCCAAAGTGTTGAGATTAAAAGCGTGAGCCACCACGCCCGGCCCCAGACTTTTTTTTTTAAAGCTGCATGTGTACATCAAAAGGTAATTTGGTGTTAAGCAAAGGTAGTCAACTTATGATTCTATTATCATCTTTCTGTGCTGGAGTAAAAATGTAATTCCAAGACGCACACATGCACACAAACGTGTGTACAGATAGCCACACACACTCTTCAGAACTGCTGAGTAATCGGCTGGTTTGTATTACTTAAAGAAAACACAGAAAGACAAATCTACCAGAAAAAATTATTGCACTGTTTTCAAAACCAAAACATACTTTAGGTGGGGATAGGTAGGCTTGAGGGTGCTCCAGAGAATGGTGGCAAATTATGTTCAGTTTTGAATTACCTTGGCCCCTATCACTCTCTATCATTTTAAAATAATTATCACATATCCACAGAATTTCAGATCTAGTAAAGGGAATTAGTAATCGAGTAATAAAATTATCCAGTATTCCACGTAAGTGCTCAATAAATACTGGTACAAACGAAACCATTCATTTTATATAAGAGAACCCAAGACTCTACATCTCTCTTTCAATTGAAGAAAATAGGATATAATCAAATGAAAAAATTTAAAACAAGTGTGATTTCTCTCATAAAAAGATTCACCACAAATTCAACAATAAGGTGCCACAGCATACATTACTTTTCAAAACTCTCATACTATTTTTCAGAAGCAAGCCTATCACATAGCAGTATTTTATCTTTTCATATGCATCCTTTCTTTTTTAAAGTATAATAATGAAATAACTTATTAGTCCTTGAATATGGAGTGGATATGAATAGGCAAAAACACTCTAATAGATAATACAGAAATGTACCACTGTGTTAAAGTAACTTAGGAAATACATAATCTATATATATCATCAGGGCTTCAGATTTTTCTTCAAGTAGTTCAGATACAAATGTGTTATTCCATGTCTCTTCCAATCATTTTGATTGGAGAGAAAAAAAAATCCAAGTTAAAACACAACATCCTAAATTAATAGATAATGTTGAACATTTTACATTCAGGAACTATGTCTGCCCCATTTTAGCTTGGTTACGTACCTTTTTTTATTGATCACACAGTGTGTTTTGCACTATAACAGGTGATAACTGTTAGAGTGGTCCAATACTGGGTCTTTTCTGTGACTTCTTAGCAAATAATTTATTTCTGAAACATACATGCAACATATGTGAAGATGCATCTATGCAGCTTTAAAAAATGGCTAAAAAAAATCCTACAAGCAATGACTATGGGTTAAAAGGTTTCTGGGTTCTTTTGTAACTAATTACAGTATTAAACAATACATGCATATAAAATCCGTATTTTCGATTCTATAGCTTGAACTGGTATCTTGGTTATTTGATTCAGTGTGGTGGTGTATTCGTACCTTTTCACACTGCTATAAAGAACTGCCTGAGACTGGGTAATTTATGAAGAAAAGAGGTTTAACTGACTCACAGTTCTGCAGGCTTAACAGGAAGCATGACTGGGAGGCCTCAGGGAAACTTACCATTATGGCGGAAGGCAAAGGGTACAAGGACTTTCTTCACATTGTGGCAGGTGAGAGAGGGGTAGTGGTAAATATTTTTAAACAAGCAGATCTCGTGAGAACTCACTCCTGAAACAGCACTAGTGGGATGCTGCTAAAACATCAGAAACTGCTCCCAGGATCCAATCATCTCCCACAGGGCCCCTCCTGCAACACTTGCGGATTACGATTTGACATGAGAGTTGGGTGGGGACACGAAGCCAAACCCTATCAGGCAGTAACACTGAACATTTCAAATATTAATCTCAGTATGGTTAGAATTGTATCATCATCAAGTATCCTAAAACATGGGAAAATATTCTAAATTCTAAATTTTCAAGAATTAACTTCAGGAAATTTATCTATTCCTAACTCTGGAAAAGACCGTATCTGTAAGGCAAAAAAAAAAAAAAAATTTAAGCAGCTTAAAACTGATTCCATAATGTCCTAGCACAAGGGTTGCACTTATTTTTTAATAGTCCCTCGAAGTACCTATTTATACTCTTGAGATACAGTTTTGCACAAGCTTCACTATGTGGTTTTCTTGCCTGCAGATTAAGAGCAGTAAATTAAAAGGGCGGGGAGGATAATAGAACTATGTTCACTGACAGGAATAAAAAGCAACAGCTGACAATGAAAGACTGGACAGGCAAACTATAACAGACAATGGAATTTAAAAAACAAAGCTATTCAGAGAGCTGTGTAGTGTGAGCATACAGCCCTACACACCATTATAGGAATGAGGACTTTATCAGTAAATATAATAAAGTGAATATTCATAATGACTACCAGTTTTCATAAAGCTGGAATGTATACCTCATTTCCCATCTGTATGTCAAATGGGACCCACATTGGTCACCACACAATCATTTGTCTGACTAGAAGCCCTTACTACCACAGTGGGTCAGGAAACCTTTTAGCTTTAGCACTAGGCTCACCACTGTTCACTACTGCAACACATTATTATTGTAAGAACATCTCTAAGTCATGAGATTATCAAAGGCAACAATATTACTTTTAAAAACGTACCCAAAGTAGCTGTTTCCTAAAACACGGTAACCTTGTATTCTGTGGCACGCAGCCATAAACTAAAACCACCGACTTTTAGGACTCTCGGCCTGTTTTTCCTCAAATGCGACTATTACCTAACACTGGTGGTGTTGGGATTACATGAGATAATGTATGTAAAACACTTAGCACCAGTTCTGGGACACAGAATGAGCTCAGTATTATTTTAGCGCTGGTGAACTCATGCCGGCCCAAATCCCTTATTTGCAGGTGCAAAAATTAAGCTTCAAGAGGAGAACTGACTTCCTAAGGCTCTACTTCTACTGTCATTGTCTTGGATAAGCAGCTTAGTGGCAAATGTTGGGAGATTTTGGGTATTGGCAGGGCCTGGGGGCATGTGCCTGCTGGACTCGAGTCTGCAGAGAATTGGAGTCTGTTTGAACCATGAGGCATTACAGGCTGTGCCTTATCAACGGGTGTTTGAGATGGCAGGTTGTGTTAACAACATTCAACACAGACGGAAGCCATTCGTCTATCTCAATTCAGCCACAAACAGCAAGACCCTCAGCTACAGTAGGCTGAGTAACTGGGGATGAGGGCACGGCAGGTAACAGGATCCGGGCTTGAGCTCAAGTCCCCGTTCGGTCTTTAAAGAGTGATGAGCGCTTAAGGGCTGAAACTAACAGAACTAGAAACTAACAGGATGGTAGCGCAGGCAGGTCTAAGTTACCCCGCCCCTCTACGCCTTCCGTCGAGGGGAACCGCCAAATGCGTTTTCTCAGCCTCCGGGCACGGCAATTTCTTGCTCTCTACAGGCACTTACTCCCAGCCCTGTAGACAGGGAGTGATGACCTCGCCTTTTCGTTCTGGAGTGAGGGCCGGACACGCTTGGACCTCACCTCTCCGCGCCACGCTGCGGCGGGACCGCGGGAGGCCGACTCGCGCCCACGCACAACCCACGCTCGCCTTCTCTAAGATGGCGGCAGAGGCAGCTCGCTCACGCCCCGCCGCCCGCGCTCCTCCAAGTCGTGCCCTCAGGAGGTGGGAGCGGGTCAGAGCGCGGAAAGCAGGAGGGCGAGAGTGACGCGGACCCTCCAGTCTAGCGCAGGCCGCGGAGCCCTGAAGCGTTCAGGAAAAGGAAAAGCCAGGAGGCGGACGCTACCAGGAACACCGCCGCCGCCTCAGAAACTAAAAAGCGGCGGCGCATCCGGGCCCCTCTGCCCGCCACGCCCCGGAAGTAACGTATCGGGGAGGGGCGGGGGCTGCTCTTCAAAGTGGATTCTTCCTCGCCATAGCTCGTCTCTCCACAAAGTGCCTGGAATCACCTTCGCCACCCCCTCCCCCGGGTTAGCCGTTACTCCCTCGTGGCTCCGGGACGTCTCTGTACAAAGCTGGCTGCTGGGACAGGCAGCCCTCGTTTCACAGATAGTACCCCTCGCACCACGACTCTAAATTCTCCTGGGCTTCGCCAGCGCGTGTAGTAACGTCCCTCCGAGAGGACTCTTGGTGACCTCAGCCCCAGCCAAGCATAGGCGCACCTCTTCAGAGTCCTGCGGTGGAATCCCGGCCTCGTGCCCCGTCACCCCGCCACCCCACCCGGGTTTGGGGGCCGTCAGTCACAGCGCTGCGCCCTCCCCTTCCGGCGGCTTGGCCCGGCCCGCCTCCTCCCCTCTTCCCTCCCCCACCCCTCCCCGTGCGAGTGTCTCCCTCTCCCTCTCGCTCTCTCTCTCTCTCCCTCTCTCTCTCTTTTGTGAGTTATAGCAACCGTTGCCTTGTGAATCAAGCGCCATAGTCACCGTAGTCCTGGCGACTGTTACCCATCAACAACAACTACTCCTCTCCTCCTCCTCCTCCTCTTCCTCCTCCTCCTCCCCACCACCACCATCTCCATCACCCACCAACAACACCACAATAATCCACAGCCAAGGTGAATATTCTTCGGTCTCTACATGTGTGTGGGAGCGTGTGGCTGCGTGTGAACGCGTGTGTCCGTGCGTGTGTGTGTTCGTGTGTGCGAGCCGAGTGTGGCTGTGCTGGGGTCTCACTCCTGACACGGGGGCTGCCGCTGCGGCGCCGCCGCCGAGGGGCTCTGTTCCCCGGGCTTGTTTACAATGGACCCTGCGCGCCGCGGCTGGGTCGGGGGTGTGGGCGCCGCGCTGCCCGCCGGCCCCGGCCCTGCGCCGGCCGCACTTCAGGGATGGAGCGGGAGCTTGGGGGGCTGCGAGCCGAGCGGGAGAGGGAGCCACAGTTTTCCGATGCGGATGCTGGATCTTTCCCTTAGGTCTGGTCTGAGGAGGAGGGTCAGGTGAAGAGATAAGAATTTGTTCTTTCTTTAATTTTCTTCTTTTCCAACGCTGCTGTTTCCTGCTTCTTTCAAAGCCGAAATAGACAACAATGTGCGGGGGGTGACCCAAGAGGTGGTGTTTTGTTGTTGTTGTTGTTCACTTGTGGGCCTTGTTATGGGTTTTGTTATTTTTATCCTCATACGTTGGTGAACTTTTCCTACCGCCCATTCCCTTCATTTTTTGCCCCTCTTTGCCTGGTGCTGAATGGGCTGCTCTTCTTTCACCATCATCAGCTTCACGGTTTTCTTTTTTCTTTTTAAAACTGTATTTTCTTTGTGCGGCAAACAGTCTTAATATCCATTCAGCACTCTTCCCTCCCCCTCTTTCTCCCCCCCCACACCCCTTGCACACACATTGAAACCTGGGGCCTCTTCGTTGGGCTCTCTTTGCTGTACTAGGAAAGATGTTTTTCTTTTTTAAAGTCTGTCTCCTCTCTCTTCTTTGGTGTGTGTGTGTGTGTGCTTGTGATTTAAACCGGATGCAGGGCATCTGTGATACTTGGGTTAGTAGTTATTGACAGTGCTTTATCCTTCATGTGGAGGTGGGAGGGGTAGTAGTGAGGTTCCGTTTCACTTTGATGATCCTCCTTCCCCGCAGTAGAGTGTTAACAATTTTCATTGTGATTATGAGACTTTGTGATGAACAGGGAAGGGACACAAGGAAGCTTTGTGAGAACTCAGTTCACAGTGTTATTTGTGACAGTTATGGTACTTTAAGAGTTTTTTTTTTTATCTTCTCATTTTCCTTTGAGAGTTGAAATTGAAGTCAAGTTCATAAAGAATGTATGAAGCTTCTCAACTTGAAACGTGTGTATATTTCACTTTCTTTCTGGTTAAGATCTAGGCATGTGTGTACTTAACATATTCTTTTTATTTACTTTTTGATTTTCTTTGGACAGTGACTTGAACCTGCTCAGGAGAGAGAACTTTTTCCTTTTTAAGTATTTCTTTTAAAAATTATTTTTCTCTGTAGATTTGAATACTTATTAGTCCTTATATAGTAGGTTCTTGGTTAGCGTTAACCCAATTTTACAGATCCCCTAAATTTGTTCATTTTTTTCAGCTTGACTTTTAGTTAATAGATTTATTAGTTAATAGATTTATCAGTAGAGTTTTGATAATGAATGTGTGCTAAAACAAATATAATGTACTATTGTAGTTGCACATATTGAAGTTTTTAATTTACAGTTTTAAAATGCTTATTCAAATAGTCTTCTTTCTAACAGCAAACATATATTGATTTAACTGACACAGCAGCTTGTGAATAATGTGACAGTACTAATTATTCTTGAGATTGTCAATGAGCAGGGTGGGTAATTATAATGCTATTAAGGCTAATATTTTGTAAAATAAGAGTTGGGATTTTAAAAAAACTTTTTCAATTCATTTCCTTGTGATTGCTGTTTTAAATGAAGACGATATTTTGTTCTGAAAGAAGTCTTTCTCGGACCACTCAGATTTGTTTATAATTATTCCTCCTCTCCCCAAACTGGGTTCCATGCAAATCTCTAATACTAACTTGTATTTTTTTTTCTGTTCAGATGAGTGTCAAATGCCTGAACACTTTTGGATGGTGAAGCTCCTGGGTCCTATAAACTCTCTCTGAAGTTAATAGGAGTTTTGCTGTCTTGGGACAGTTTCAGACCTTATGCCATTTACATAATAGGTTTTCAGTTAAGTAAATTATATACTATAATGTTATGGTTTAATATTTTATTTACAGTGTCTGAGAACTTTTTTTGAGGCATTTCACTCATGTATAGCTCAGGTTTTCTGTGATTTAGATTTTCATTCACAAGTTGATTTGAGAGCAGAACTTAAATTGAATTTCATTACTTTTCCATTTTTTGAAGCATATATGTGGGATAAAATTGCTATTAGAGCTGCTGTGGAATTGATTAAATAATCAGAAACACTGAGAAATGGTAAATTTAAAAATTAAACACAAGGGTAGATACTTAGCAGTTACTTTATTCTTAATATTTTTCCTAGAAGGGACTATGTTACGTATTGATACTCTCTTGTATTTTCAGTTTTTATACTAATAGAAATTTGTAAAAGTGATCATGCTTCGAAACTAAAACTATTAAACAGAAGTCACTTGTAACTTGTTTTGAATAGTTAAATATCTGTGATTCAATGTATGTCATAATGCCTAACTCAGTCATTTTGGTGTGTTTTGCCTGTGAATTATATTAAATGGTGTAGGCATCATACATATACACATATATGGCAAACTAATGAATTTCTAGAAGTTTTGCATCGTTTCACAATGTTTTCATTAAATGTTGTAGTGATGCTTAGTTTTTTTTGTATTATTCCTCCAGTACTCAAATAGTCTTGTACTCTACTTTGGTACTCAAATAAAAGGTTATAGTTTATAAGCTTACTGTGCTTTAACCTGGAACAGTTTATTTTACCCTAAACAATTTATTATGGTTAATTTTTTTACCATTAAAAATAGCAATTAAAAAATGAATGAATCTTAAAGGCAAGTTGGATTTTACGTATCGTTTAAATGATAATGTATGTTACTTTTTGGTAACATTTTTCATTTCTTGAGAAAGTTGATATTGTGTTGGTATTCTCTAGCTGAAGAAATTAGCAGGTAGAATATAATGATTTTTGGTTTTCAGATTTTAAAGTCTGTGTGTGTGTGTGTGTTTGTGTGTTTGTGTTTAAATGGGTGGGCATAGCAGCAATGTGTGGCAGAAGTTAAACACACGCACACACACACACACACACACACACACGCACACACACTTTTCCAGAACAGTAATAGGAATATTACTTTGTTCTTAGTATCCATAGTGAGAATGTGTTACAAGAAATGAGAATAGGGAAGAAGTAAACTTTAACATTTTGGAGAGGCTCCTGGTTATTTTGTTTTAATGCTGAACCTTTGGCTAAAAATCCTCTATTTGAGCTCAGTTACTTTAAAAACAGTTTTCATAACTGAGTAATTTGCCTTTAACTCTTTGGTATATATTCCCAGTGGCCATCACAAAGTATGTTTTAAATTCCTCTCTATTCACGGATACATAGTGTTCCCATATTTTGGAAATCCAAGATTAAGTGGATTTGACTAAATCTGGCTTGTTAGGGACAGATGGCTGCTTTAAACAGGTGTCACTTTCATTTTTTACTGCAATGTGTTGGGACTTCCAGTGGTTGACAAAAGGGCTGTCTAAAGCAGGTGGCATCCTTTGCTTTTGTTGTTAGTAAAATCTACTTGTAGAGTTATTTTCCTAGGAAAAGTTTGTTTTTTTTTTTAAATAAAGTAAAAGTTTTGTACTACTCAAGATTCATAATTTAACATAACTTTTATTTCTGAATATTCTATTTTTAAGTGGTAGAACTTGCAGATTCTTTCACAAAACAGTTATCAATTCTTATAAATAATGGTGAATTCCCTTTGAATCCAGAAAAAGTACACAGGAACATTTTACACACCCAAGTCAAACCCCAAGGCCAATTTGAATAAAGTGAAATTTGGTTAACATGACAAGTTAACTTTTGTCATCCTTTACTGAAATAATTTTTTGACAGCATTTTTTATATGTTGGAAATAGGTGTTGTTTTTGTTGGTTAAATATTTTCAAACTAAGACGTTTCCTGACTTCATTTACTGCTATAAAGTTTATAGTGATCTTTTAAAATGATAATATATTTAAGTATTAATGTTCAAAAATATGTACTGCAGTAAATAAAAAAACTATTAGCCTATTGATTTCTAAGGTTCACTTTTACTCTATAATTCTGTCCTTTTCTGTAGGAATTTTATATTTCTTATAACAGATGCACCAGAGGGTGCTGTGCTGTTCGCAACATGAGATTATTATCACTAAGAATGTGAACTCACTAGAACTTTTATTTAAAGAAAAAATTTTTAATTATATATGCATTGAAGCATATAATAGGCTTATTTTTATGGAGTTTAACATACTATCTTAATTGGCACTTTTACATCAGAACCTAACTTCGTGTACTAATACATATTACCGTAACATATAACAATATAAAGATTGATATCTTTGGCACTGTCTGGCATTAGTCCTATAGGCATATATGTTGATTATCTTATGTAGATATTTTAATCTTTATTTCAAAACTTAGGTTACCCTGAGAATCATACTATTTGGCGATATGTGGCTTTATACTTCTTAAATTTCATATGGTTAGCACATATCAATAATTGTCCGTTCTTATAACACTTTTACATGGCGTAATTAGTGATATGCTTTTTATTGTATAATCTTTAAAAAAACTGCACTGGAAAAATAAATGGCAATAGTGGTTATCAGGCTAATTCGTAATAAAATAGTATTAACATTATCTAGATAATTCTGGCTGGGTGTATTGGTTCACGTTTATAATCCCAGCACTTTGGGACTGAGGCAGAAGGATCACCTGAGGCTATGAGTTCAAGAGCAGCCTGGGCAACATAGCAAGATTTCATTTCTGTAAAAAAAGTAAAATAAAATTAGCCAGGCTGGCTGGTGCGTGCCTGTAGTCCAAGCTACTCAGGAGGCTGAGGTGAGAGAATTTTATAGCCCAAGAGTTTAAGGTTACAGTGGGCTATGATCATGCCACTGCACTTTAGCCTGGGTGACAGAGCAAGATCCTGTCTCAAAACACCAAAAACAGAAACGAATCCAATCCCTACTTCATGCTGTTGGAATAGGCTGATTTGATTGTTTAATTTGGCTTATTATCTGAAAACTTTTTGGTTCCCTGCCCTACTGTGTGCCATATACTTTTAAACTGGGAGTGATCTTATATTGCTTTTTGTATTTTATTTGTTCAGTGAGAGATTTTCAGGAGAATACTGAATCCAATCTTGGGCTACTTCTAGTATCATCGACTCTTTTTCACAGCAGTATATGCTCTAAAAGACATACTGAAACAGTGATATCTTTCTTAAGTAAGCTTAGAAAGATACAGTTACAGCATATAAACTTTTTAATCTTGATAATGGATTTATCTGTACTATTCCACATTTTACTATAATTAGTTAATTGTGATATTTTTATAAAGTAACCTTACAAGGCATAGTAGTTCATGTGTGTTGGACTGCCTCAAAGAATCCAAAACATTTAATAAAGTAACACTATGTTTAAATACTGGTCTTGCTAAAATAGGTTAGGCATTTTTCTTTAAAAATATAGTCCTACAGTTTACTAGTTTTTGCCACTAAGATTTTTCCTTTTTTGAAACAGGGTTTTGCTCTGTCACTGAGGCTGGAGTGCAGTGGCATAGTCATAGCTCACTGCAGCCTCAATCACCTGGGCTCAAGTGGTCCTCCTGCCTCAGCCTCCTGAGTAGCTAGGACTACAGGCTGTTGCCATCATTTTAAAATTTAAAACATTTCAATTTTTTTTTTTTTTTTTGTAGAGACAGGGTCTTGCTACATTGCCCAGGCTAGATTTTTGAAAGTGTACTTTATAACAAGTTGTATTGCTTAAAAATCTTTATATTTATAGTTTTTATTTCATATCAAATGCAGAGTGTTCTTAGTGAAAACAAATCAGTTAAAAATGGAAACGTATTTAGAGTATCAATAAATAGGTATAAATAGGTTTTGTTCTTTAAATATATGGATAGAATAAGTATACTGGTGAATAACAGGCTTTGGAGTCAGATTTCAGATAATCTCATTAATTGTGTGACTTTGGACAAGTTATTACCTTCACTTAACCTCAGTTTTCTCATTTGAAAAATAGGATCAATCTTGCCTGCCTTATGGGGTTTTGTGAGGATTAAAGGAGATAATTTATGTAATGTACTTTGCTCAGTATTTGACACAATATTTGTTCAATACGTGTTGGCTTTATTATTAGGGAAGGCTGAGAAAATACCTATTCTAATCTTTTTGCTACCTAGGAATCCTTCGACCATCCCTTTTTTAATGAGCCCAAAAAGTTTTGAAAGACTTTGCTTACCAATTTATACTCATTAAATAATAATTATTCCTTTTCCTCTACTTTAAAAAATAAGGCACAGACAAGCTGCCAATCACAGGCTTGGATTATCATTTGATAACCAGTCTTATCACACTGCATTAATAGAATGCTAGCCCAAAGTTATGTTTTAGTTTTACTCTGCCGCCTTATAATGGGCTCCTTTTACTAGGTTTGCATAACTCTCCTGGTTAAAGGATTTTAGATTAAGAACTAATGATGTAACATTTCATTATCTGTTATACTCCCACTGTCCAGTTCATTGTCCCACTTATATTTTTATTTTCACGTTAGACATGAATTATTTCAAAGCAGTCTGAGCCCTATTTATAAACTTTATACTGAATGCAGTCAGTAATGTTTAATCATGATAAATAGTCTAGTCAGTTGTATAAAGATGAGTTTATCAAGGAATTCTACATTTTTATAATGCATTGCTTAGAATTGTTACTTTACTAAGGGGAGAAAAATGTGTGAGGTTACTACTTGTGTACCTACAGCAATAAATAATTTTGGGATAATTTGTCAGTCCCAATCTTGAGTTGTAAAGTAACCTTGGAACATTATTTAGTATAATATATAATATGAAATCATTGAGGAAATATGTCACTTGTGGCTTCCTTTCATTGGATATTAAAGATGTTTAAGTAACATTTTCAAGTTGGCTGCTTAATTATTGAAGTTGCTATTCAGTAATTTCCTTTATTTCTATATTTTTCCTGAACATTTTCATCAGAATGAAATCTTTTTCTCATTTTAGAATGATCTATAAACAGTCCTAATGTTTCTCAAACTGGAAATTTGACTTATATATTTCAGTTGAAAATTTACCTGATACTATATGTCTTTTCTTTTTTGCCAAAGCATTGTATGTTGTACAGATGTTTGTCTCTGTCACTCATTTCACCATTCTCCCCACTCCCGTTAAGTGTTTAGTTATATGACCCCCTTTGCGTTATTTTTGTAGATAATTAGCCCCAACATATCAATTAGACTGACTCTTAGCTTAGCCACCTCCTCTGCTTCCTTTCGCCAGTGAATTTGACACACATTTAAAAGGAACTTTTGGGAAAAGGTTCGGAAATGTGATTTGGATGGTCAGGTTATGCAGTCATACATTACTTAATGATATGGATATGTTCTGAGAATTACGTACTTAGGTGATTTCATCATTGTGTGAATATCATAGAGTGTACCTAACACAAACCTAGATGGTATAGCCTGCTACATGCCTATGCTATATAGTATAGCATATTGTTCTTGTCTGTAAACCTGCATAGCATGTTACTGGACTGAATACTGTAGGCACTTGTAACTCAGAGATAAGTATTTGTGTATCTGAACATATCTAAACATAGAAAAGGTAATGCATTGTATTAAGATGTTTAGTTGGTTATGATGTCACTGGGCTATAGGAATTTTTGAGCTCTATTTTGTTATGGGATGTGGTTTGTTGTTGACAGAAACGTTATGTGGTGCGTGACTGTATGGTTATTCTTACCATTTCCAATAGTCTATTATTATCTTACAATTTCTACTCATCTGACTGTCCTCTTGGACAAATATATAATCTTGTTCCACTAACTATGTAATTTGAGTGTGGTTTTGATTCAGAAGTCTCCCTTCCTAGTCCTGGCTGTGTACTGGCCTCTGGCTAAGTACCTTAGGGTTAAATCTGTAGTCCATAAATACTGTGTTTGCACAATCACAGATGCCTGCTGTTGTTGACTTTTAATTCCTAGATTCTTCTTTCTCACTTTTATTAGAAGCAGTAATACCCAGCTAGTACTGCTTGCCTTTGCTTTAGAGTGCTTGGTGAAGATTTCTGGAGGTTCTTGGTAATTCCTGTTTAGGCAAAAATGAGGTATTGGGTAATAGGAGTTGAGCTCAGGAAAACTAATAGAGTGAGGCAGCTGTCCTCAAAATAATAGTGTGTTAGTTGGTAAGAGGAGACAGATATAATGAAAGATGATAAAAGGAGAAAGGACAGCGAGTGACCAGGCCAAGATATAAAGGACTTCAAAAATGCTAGCCAAAGGAGGTTAAAGAGAAAGAAAATAAAGGTTCTCACTCTATTTCTAACTGTAAAACCTTAGCCTAGTCACTTATACCCTATAGGTCTCAGTTTCTCCATCTGTAACATGAAACAATAGGGCTATGGGATTTCTAAAGCCCTTTCAAGTCTATGATTCTGTAGCAAGATTGACACTGGGAAAGGGAAGGAAACATGCCAATAACATGGAGCCAGGAATTGGCATTTCCCTTACTCATATTCTCAAAAGCTAGCAAGTTGTTTGCTTATTGTTTCTTCTGGTAAGAACAAGAAAGAAAGAAAACCCACAGCTTGGTGCTAGCATAATGGCCATACCTATAGCAAAGTCTCAGAAGGTTCCACCATTTCAATGGCTTCTGTAGAGAGTGGTGGCCAAGTGCCCTCATTTTCTCACCCACATAGGAATTAGCTGAGTCTCACAGCTTGAGCTCCTGCCGGAGCCAGCTTCTCTATGTATGTGTGCCAGACAAGTGTCTGACATTTGGGGCTCCTCCTGTCTGCTGCTCACCAATGAGATATTTAAAACAGGACATAATTTCCCGAGTATGTGGATAGGCAATTTAACAGAGAGAGAGAAAGAAAGAGAGAGAGTGCGAAAGCAAGCGAGTGCATGTGTGCTCTCTGATCAGAATAAAAATTAATTTAGGTTTCTGTTGATGTCATTTTTAAGACATTTCTTCCCCAATTATTGAGGCTATTCAACTGGTTTTTAAGAAGAGCTAAAAATCCCGTCAAGGTCTAGACAAGCTCTGAGAGCCTTTGGACTTCTTTGGGGTCCCTGGTCTGGAAAACATTGCCATCCTCCACACCAGTCTCATATTTTTCCATCGGTAATAGTTACTGCTTTTCTTTTTCTTAATATTGTTTATACTTGGATAAGCATTCTTTTAATTCAGCTTTGGTAGCAGAAAAATAGTCTTTTGTTTAAGAAGTACACATTTTCCTAAATTTTAAAAAATGTTTACTTTAGGCCAGGCGCGGTGGTTCATGCCTGTAATCCCAGCACTTTGGGAGGCCGAGGCAGGCGGATCCACAAGGTCAGGAGATTGAGACCACCCTGGCTAACACGATGAAACCCCGTCTCTACTAAAAATACAAAAAATTAGCTGGGCGTGGTGGCAGGCGCCTGTAGTCCCAGCTACTTGGGAGGCTGAGGTGAGAGAATGGTGTGAATACAGGAGGCAGAGCTTGCAGTGAGCTGAGATCACGCCACTGCACTCCAGTCTGGGCAACAGAGCGAGACTCCATCTCAAAAAAAAAAAAAAAGTTACTAACTAGTAGACTTATCAAGATTTTAGAACATAGCAGGCTAAAAGAGGAAGCATTTTTGCATTTATTCAGGATAAGTCATATATTCTGCTGTATCTCAAGTCTTTTACCAGCCTAATAGGGGAGTATATTAAAGCTTAGATTGTAATTGTTGTTTTAAAAAATTTATTTTTGAATGGTTTGTTTTTTACTGATTAATTTAGACATTTTCAAGTTTCTGGACTACATTCAGATTTGCATGCCTAATAGCATTTGTGTATTTCAGTATAACTTTCATCTTTAAAATATATCTCATCCCCTTCAGTCTCAGTCAGCATAGTTTACTTTAATGTGCAAAACCATTTTAGAGATTCTTTGCTTGTCAGTTAAGTTTCCTCCATGTTTTAGTTGTGGAGGAATGGGGGAGGTTGCTGTAGAAGGGCAGGAAAAGCAGATAGATTTAGAAATCATATCCTGCTTCTATTGTTAGACATCAGTGCATTACATATTTTCCCCAGTTAATTTTCCTGGACCATTAAGTTCAGGCAGGTGTGGGGGCTTGAGGTGGGACTTACGGGGCGTGGGGAGGTGGGAGACAGAAGACTCAGGTGATCCAGTATTTGTTCCAGATTTCTTTCCTTACCTACTGTAATATTGTGCACAGTACATCTATTTTTGTGAAGGTGGGCATTCTGTTTAATTTTGTTAGTGATTCCTTTTTTCTAAAGAATCGATATATCTGTATATATCTATCCATTAGTACGTTAGTAGATGGAAAATAATATCTTTCTTTTTTAAGGAACCTGAATTTTGATTTAGGCATGCACAAATTTTAGAAAGGTAGGAATTAAAAAAAAAAGACTGGTGAGAAAATCTAGTTCATAAGCAAGGTAACAGTAGTGATGCCTTAAATCTACCTCTTTATGTTTTGCTTTGGATAAATGGTTTTGTGGATATATGTTTTTGCATTAGAATTTAGGTTTTCCCCGATACTATTTATGCTATTTTAAATAACCAAAGAGTAAAATCTGTCACATCAGGCATTCGCTGATGGGCATCTGATTATATCTAATGACAGTCTCAGAGATGAATTTTGATGACGTGTCAGTTTAAGGGTCATTAATAAAAAACATGAAAAGCTATTATATGAGTAATCTGAAAATCACCTTTACAACTTTAAAAGCACAATATGTATTTTGATGTGCCATGGTGAAAACCCAACATGAAAAATCAGTACGTAACACGGAAACCCATAAATTTAGATTCTTTGTTTCATAAAATGATTATATTGCATGTGTCTTAAGAGCATTTTAAAATACTTTGTTTAGCTCACACTTGTAATCCCAGCACATTGGGAGGCCGATGTGGGAGAGTCCCTTGAGCCCAGGAGTTCAAGACTAGTGTGGGCAACATAGTGAGACCCTGTTTCTACAAAAAATTAAAAAATTAGCCGGGTGCAGTGGTACCTGCCTGTAGTACCACCCCCTCAGGACTGAGGTGGGTGGATTGCTTCAGCCCTCAAGGTGGAGGCTGTAGACAACCCAGAGCCTGGGCAACAGAGGGAAACCCTGTCTCAAAAAAACAAAACAAAACAAAACACAACTTGGTTAAAAAAGTTACTTTTCAATTAGAGTGTAGTAGATATATTAAGAAAAATGGAGTTTAACTTAGATAATGTGTTTTGTATGTGTGTGTATGTAGATATTTAGAAAGTCATTTTAATTTACATTTTGCTTGGTGTTATAGAACAATCAATACTGTTTTTGTGCACTGATTTTTGCATTATCCATCTCTTGGAGGATCATTAGGAACATTTAGTATTTCCACCTCAGCGCTATTTTCTTGAGGCAAAGAAAATTAGGGGAACTGTTTGATGGAATTCTTTGAATGACCTTTGTGTGGTTTTGTGAGCAATTTTTAATAGTGTCTCACATTATATGATGATTTTTAGAGGCTACTTTCAGTTAATAAAGGCCATGAATGCTGAAATTGAATTAAATTGTAGTTAAAGACAAAAATTGTAATTCATTCCAATCATAGGAGTTTAAAATATTGTGCTGTTGGATCAACATTTGATCTTCTCCTTATTTTTAGAAGTCTGCCGAGTTTTGAAATGTAAAACCTTTTAAGTAATATTGAATGAGTAGAGCTGTATAATAGTTGTGGGTTTATATTTCAGCAAAGATTTGAGTGCCATATGTCTTGGAAGTAAGGTGGGATTCTTTTATCTTGGAAGTTGGAAAGAGATTTATTTTAATATTTTGATTGGGTTAGGTTTGCTTGAGCATTTTTGGGGGTTGATAGAAATGCAAATGACCATGGACTGGAGATACAGATCAGAATAATTTGTGAGAGGAGGTAATTGCAGTGATCCTGATGCAACACTCACTGCCAGTCCTACTGTCCATGATAAACTTTAAAGACTTCTTTCTTTAATGATGTAAGCCTCTCTATTAAAATGTGTTTTGTTAATTTTCTTTGCTGCCTGGAATTTCCCAAATGTACATTATCTGGGAGCTTTGGAAGTTCCAGTTTACCTTCTGGATTATAAACCTTAGAAAGAATGCCAATAGATGGCACCCCATGCCCAGAACAACACCTTAATCTGAAGGAATGGGGTAAAAAATGAAGAGCAGGATCATATAATTTGAAAAACTAGAGTATGAACAGTGACTAGTACAATGTAGAGAAAAAGAAGTATCATTTCAGGGACTAAATATGAATCCCAGTTCACCATATTCTGCATATCTAGTAATAATATCACTGCTATGACTGATGACATTTCTAATATTTGATTCAAAAACATTCTAGCAGAGACCTAAGATAATTGGATAAATTAGTCTCTAAGCTTTTGGTTTTTTATTTTGTCTTTTAGCTTTAATTTTGAATGAGGAGTTAAAGGATTTATATCAATGTATATTTAGTGCAGTACTATTTTGGTTAATTTAGGAATCCTGAAATGACTTGGATTTTCATTGAGTTTTAAGGAGCATAAAGAAATGAGAGAAATGGGTTATTAGATACAAAATTGCATATTCTCGGCTATGTGGACATATTTTTTAAGGTTTCCAATTGTAGAGGGTTACAAAAAGGACATACGATATATGGGAATCAAGAAGGATAAAAAAGGGTTGGAAGAGATAACTGAAAAGTGGAGTTGAATGAAATTAGTAGAGAATTTGGAAATAAAGATAAAAATAAGGTAAGACGGAAAAATTACAGTATGAATGGTGAAATAATTTGTTGAATGAACAATTTCTTTTTAAAATCTTTACTGTGATTTTTACCTAATGGGAGGACCCAAGGAAAAAGATTGTACTTAGCCTCTTTTTGAGCACCACATTTTTTTTTTTGTTTGTTTGTTGGAAATTTTTATAACAAGGTGCTGGGATCTTTGACTAGTATTGTATGAGGTTTGACTATTTCTAGACATTGTATATAGAAAATATTAATTGAGATGTTGCATCAGAGTTTTCTTGTAATTATTTTATTATTACAAGGTAATATATTAATATATAAAATACACAAAATTAGTATATCCAGTTGGGATATCTGATTAGTTTATCTGATATCTAAAGCAGCCTACATTTGTAAAGTCAGTATATAGTAAAAAACTGTGTACCATAAATGTATATATTCCTAAAACATTTTATATTTTGGAACATTTAAAACTTAAGTTGGAGTAGTATAATAAACTCCCATATGCCCATTACATGGATTTAACAAAGTAGTACCTTCTATTGTTCTAAAGCTATATAATTTGAAATATTTGCTTATTGAAATAACCTTGAATCATTCTTTACTTTGTGTTGCTTTGAAAATATTTAAATCTTATGCTAAGAACAGATTCAATGTATACTTGAAAAAATGCTTATGTTTAAAACAAAATATTTCAAAACGATCTTGTTTTTTTCTCTCAGCACAGCATTTCTCTTATTATTTATTATTTTTATTTTTATGGGTACATGCTTAGGGTATATATTTATGGGATATTTTGATACATGCATACAAAGCATAGTAGTCACATAAGGGTAAATGGGGTATCTCTCACCTTAAGCATTTACTATTTCCTTGTGTTACACACATTCTAATTATACTTTTAGTTATTTTAAAGTGTACAATAAATTACTGTTGACTGTAGTCACCCTACAAGCACAGCATTTCTAAACCAGGAAGTTTGTTCTTGGTTTCTGGTCATATCTTTTGTTTAGTAATTGAATTCAAGGCTCCTTTACTTGAATCTTGACCCATCATTAAGAAAGGGAGAAAGTCCAGGGACAGTAGCCCATATTTGAAGAAACTTGTGTTGAAGACTAACTCTTCCAAGGGTGAAATGGGGTTATCTTTTGTCTGCCATTCTTTTAACTTTGTTTGTGGGTAGATTTGAGTAAACAGTTGTGTCATTTTGTAAGTTGATGAGGGAAGAGAATCAACTATCTTCTGCTTCTTCTGGAATATTTCCTTCAAAGTTTGCTACTCATTTTGTTTCTAATAGAACATAAAGGAAGAGACATCTAAGAGCTAATGTACTGATAGTTTATGATATCACTCAAAGCAGTTTAATATTTTGTGGTTTAGTATCTTCAGGGAATGAGGAGGTTCCTTCTCTTAGTTTTTTTATTTGACTGAGGCCAGATTGGTATGAAAGAAGTTTATTTTACAATTCTAAAATCTGTAGCCAAAAAAAATCGTAATTCATGTAATAATAGTATTATTGCATGAAACTATTCTATAATGAGCAGACTAGTATTGTAACAAATAGTGATTAATGGCATTTTAATAAACAACACAAAATTTATACCTAAATCTTTTTAAAAGCTGATGTTTTCTTGTTTGAACCTAATTAAGTGATTAAGATATGAAGAGGTAAATACAGTACATTAAATAAGCTTGCATTTTTTGTTTGTATAATAACTTTAATTGCCAAACTTCATTATGATCCAAAGGGTTCAGTGGAATTGTATATGACTTAATAGTATATTTTGTGGCGGTCTTTAAAAATATTTCTGTACAGAGTAACTAGACAAACTGAATAGTAAAGTGATACAAAATAATCAAAGTGATATACTAATTAAATGATCTTATTTTAGAACTAAACTGTTTCTTTTCTCAAAGGGTTATATATAATTCTAAGTGACATTAGGAAACATCTTCATTACGTAATTCTGCCTATTAGATTTTTATACTTTTGAAAAGTAGATAGAAGATACAGTGTATGAAGAAAACACCAGTATAAAGTTTAATGAGCCAAACAATATGTGAATAAAACGTAAATGTAACCCTGTAAAACAAAAGATTATAGAATGTACATTTTATTTTCAGAAATATTTATAGATTTCCTTATGAATTTAATGCAATATCAGTTTCAACATTTATAGTAACTTTTTCTGTGCTTTTAGATACCTTGTACTTAAAATCAAAGTATAATTTTATTTGGCTTTTTATTATTTTACATTCTGTTTAGTATCAATGAAAGCTCAGGCAGTTTTATTCTAGTGTTTCAAAGTTGTTTAGTTTTAAATTTGACCACTACTACATTTGCGTTATAGGATATAATTTAAAAATCAGCCATTTTCAGTGTGGGAATAATAATATTGATCCACTTATTCTATGTTTGAGTAACTCCTCAATAACTTAATGCTCTAATTTGGAAGAACACTGTCTCTTCACATTTAAAGGAGAGTTTTGTTTGTTGCTTTTTTTGGGGGGGAGGGGCAAGAAATGATCTGTATCTTATAACCTGACCCTGTTTGCATAGCAGCTAAGCTTTTGGGTCTGGAACTTCAAATCCCCTATGATGAGTATCTTTCTTTCTCAGTGGCCATCTTCAGCCTTTCTTCCTATCTCTACTTATTTTACTGCCATATTCCACTGTCCCTTTACTATGTGTGGCCCTGCAGAGCAGACCAAAAGAGACAGCCATGGGACTACAGCAGATTAGAGAGGTGAAAAGGTCTCTCACTAGAGTTACACATGTTTCCAAATGGCCCAAATATATAGGATTTCAGTAGAGACATAATTAGAATGTTTTATTTTAGAGTCAGATTCTTTTAGTTGGAATGGACTTGGGAAGTTATCAAGTTGAACCCCTCCTTCCTCCTCCCCACTTATTTTATAGGTAAGAAAACTGAGGGTAAGTGGCTTGTACAATGACATAGAACATCAGAATTAGGACTGTTGAACTCCAGCCTCCACACTCCTCTACAAATGTTCTTAGGGCTAATACAAAACTTTTTTTAAAGGCAAAGTACTCAAATGTACTGCCTTTAGTGTTTAAAGTACCTGTTTATCTGTAATTTTAAACTCCATATTTTTTCTAGAAACAGCAAGTTTTATAAATCTGCATTCAAAGTTTGCATAAATATCTTAATGTTTTAATTATTTCCAACTGTAATTTTTGGTATATAGATTATTTTATTTTAGAATGATGTAGAAATAAAATTTAAAAATGTTTTCCAAACCATAAGTAGGCTTTATTTTAAGGAGAAATGCCATACTTACTAGGTTTTTTTTAAAAGAAAAATATTATATATTTAATTCCTATTATTTGTATTTCCTCTTATTGGGAATTAATGATGTATGTCATAATCAATGTATTAGTGTAAATAATTTTCTGTCCTGGTATGCACGTCTTTACCTTTTTGATGAGGGTAAAGGTGCTTTTAATTGTTTAAGAATTTTTGTAAAAATTCATTTAATTATGAATTTTAAAAATGGAAATGTTTGTTCTTGTAGGTCACTCTCTTGTGGAACAAAAGTAAAATACTGGCAGCTGATATAGGTGGTACAAGCTGAGACTTGCCCAGCTGGGCTTTAAAAGCGTAGCAGCACTCTTAAGTAGCAGTGAATGAACAGAATGAATATATGAACGGACTGCCCTTTATTCCATAGCAACCAGACGCAATACCAGCAACTATGCTATTATCTGATTTTTTATTTTCTTAATCTGAGTTTTTGGAAGGTTATGTTGTTTACTTTTTAATAGTATGGTACTGTGGCAGGAATTGTAATTACCAAGATTTTGTCTAATTATTTCTCTCTCTCTCCTCTCTGTCTCTCTCTTTCTCTGTGTGTGTGTGTCTGTGTTTTACAATTAGAAGTAAATCAGTGAGCTCAGGCTTGAATTTAGTTTCAGTATTGTGCTAAAGATGAACAGTTTGAGCCCTAACCCTGTTAATTATTTGAAACAGTCAATTTAAGAGAAACCAAGAATATGACAACTGAACTTGCCAATGTAACCTGATGCTCTCTGCAGCCTCATTTGTGGTAACAAATATGAAATGATACATTTATATAAAACAGGAGTATGTTTCCTATGGGGGAAAACCGCTTGTCATTTGCTTTTAACAAGGTGTAAATCCCCACAGATAAAACTTCTTGTAAAACTGTTCCCTTTGGATTTAGCCTCACCTTCAACAAAAAGGGAGATGTAATAAACAAAAGTATGATGAAATATTAGTTAGCTCTTGCATTTTTTGCCTAGAAGTTCCTCATTTTTATTCTTTATCATTTTTTAAAATTTAATGCTGCTGTTTCAGATGAATTGAGAGAGTCAGAATATAATGCATTATATCATTTTGCTTTCTGTTAATGTTTTTAGGGGGAGAGATCTAAATAATATACTTTTAGATTGAACTATATTTCTGATATATCGACATATATACTGACTTATAAATTAGAATGGAAAATACAAATATTGAAAGTGTAATTCAAATGAATAGAAAGTGCTAAATACTTGCAAGTCTTAAATGGAGATTTGAATATAGAGATTGAGTTACCAGAGTAACTAAATACTAGACTGCTGTATTTGTTGGATGTGCAGAGAAGGAAACTCAAATATGGAACGTGGTCTTAATGTCTTATGAATCATTTTTACTTAACTTTTAAAATTCAGATTAATAGAGTCCTCTCAAAAGAAGATTTTTTTGAATTTTTAGAAATAGCTCAGAGTTTTATGTTTCCTTCTGTCAGAATCTTTTCAGGATTCCTCATTGCCTCTTCATCAGAGTCGTTTAAGAAATATTTATTAGTTATCACGGTGGCCCACAGAACAACCACAGTCTTTGCTGTTAGGAAGCTTATAGTCTCATGTCCATTTTCAAACTTGTATTTCACCACTTTTCTCTGTACTTCCCCTTTTCTGACCAGTCTACATTTCGTATCTGTGGGATCTGCATTTGTGAATCCAACCAGCTGAGGATGGGAAACACTTGAAAAAAGAAAACAATATATAACAACACAACAATAAAAAAAAAATACAGTATAACAACTATTTATATAGCACTTACATTGTATTAGGAATTATAATTAATCTAGAGATGATTTAAAGTATACACAGGAGGATGTGTACAGGCTATACACAAATACTATGCTATTTTATATAAGAGAGTTGGGCACCCTTTTTTAAGATGGAGGTCCTGGAATCAATTCCCCATGGTTACGGAGGGTCAACTGTATTATGTATTGGTTAAGAGCATGAACTTCAAAATGAACAGCCCTGGGTGTGAATTCTAGCTCTGCCACTGACTAGCAGTTTAATGTTAGTCAGATTACTTACATTCTGTGAAATAGGATTAATAAAATCAACCTGAAAAGATTGTTTCAAAGATTACAGTATATGATATAGTCAAAATAGCACTGTGCCTGACACGTAAGTATTTAATAAATGGCAATTGCTATTATTATCCTATATGGTATCCTGAATTCTGCCTTATCATTTCTTTTCTCTAAAACTTAGTTCTCATCCTTTATTCTATTAGAATGTGTTTTCTACCCTACTTCAATTAATCTCTTCTAAAATTTGAGTGGTCTCTAACTTGATGGGTTCATTTCTAGTAATTTCTCATTATCTCTGCTAATTGGAAATTGTGATTTAGATTTTTGTTTGTTCAGTTGTAAATGCTTAATCTTTCTAAATTGTTTGTAAGCTTACTGAGGGCAGAAGACTCCATAATCAAGGTTTTTGAACTCAGCATGAGACCCAGTGTCTTTTTCTAGTAGAAACAATGAATAGTTGTTTAAGCTTCAGATTGTCAATTTCGAATCTCTAATCAAATTTTAGAAAACACATTTCACTATTTAAAAATTCTGTTTAGTTCTGATTTTACAATGACCTTTCAAGCAATGCAGTTTTATTTTTATTATTTCCATTGGATTTATTTACTTCCTTTTTTTTCCAAAATGAATTTAATGGCATGAATTCATGAATTTTGGATATTTCTTCAAATAGAATATCATGTAGCTGGCAGTGGATTTGGCTGACCTTAATCTAGGTCTTTTTCTTCTTACCTTTTCAAATGACATTTTGTCACCTCATTCTGTATTTATATATATACATTTCTCTATATATGAAATTCTAGACTCATATCTATATATAGATATAATTCCAGACTTGTTTGGATTTTCTTAGTATTCAACAAGACTAATATTTTACTTTCAGAAGTTGGGGAATGCCTTTAAGGATTCTATACCTTATTTCTATTTTCTAGTTGTGACAGGGTGCAGGAATTCCTTAATATAGGAGAGACATGTGGGGCATTATGGGAACCTTGCTTTGGAGGACTACTTTGAATATCCCAAACTTTGGGTTTTTCCTTCTACTGCCTAACTTTACTGTGCCTGCTGGGATGTCAAAAGTAGAGGATCAGGACTTCAGTTCCAGGGTTACACCAAGGCAACCAGTAGTATCAGAATGGAATTACTACAGTAGTGAGATCCATGTTTGCATTTGTGATATTTTAATTAGGGTTGCACTATGCAAAGGTGTGATTATGTCTGCTACAGAGACTTTACCCTGAAAAACCTTTTTTTAAAAAAAAAAAAACAGAGTTGTCCTTCATAAATCTATCCAGCCCTCATTTTAATCAGTGTATATTCATTGTATACCATCTCTCAAGATGGTGAGTTGCTGAATTTAGTGCCATTTGTGAAGTCATCTTAACCTCTTTCCAGACTTAAGGAGTGCTCTTCAATTTCTATAAGTTTTAATACACATTCTCATTTCACTTTTTAAAAATTATTGCATTCATTTCTTGAGCAAATATTGGCACATAAAGTAGGGGCCAAGAAGTGAACTGCTGTGAAGGATACAAGAATGAATAAAACTGATCATTCTTCAAGGGCCTCTGCCCTTGAAGGAACTCACATTCAAACAATTGGGGATGAGGGAGAGAGAAGATAAATGAGTATGTATTATAATAGATGGTTGTCAAGGCTATGGAAAAAACAAATGTGAGAAGCAGGGGGGTAGAGAGTGTAAATGATATGTAAATGATGGGGGTGGAGAAGGTTGTAATTTTAAATAGGGTGATTAAGAACACCTTGCAGATAAGGTAACATTTGAACAAAGACCTGAAGGAAGGAAGTTTTGGATATGTCTTCAAATGTGGCTTTGTATATTTATAATATAATATTGATACTTTGATAGCTGCTAGCCTTCCTTTCATATTAAAGAGTCCTAATTTTTACATCTGTCCTCACACAGCACTTTCTGCCTTTCTCTTTACCCCCTTTTATCATTTTTATATGCCTTTCCCTGAATATATATAATATATATTTTATATATTTTTATATATATCTACATATATATATAGATATAGATATAGATATATATATATATAGAGAGAGAGAGAGAGAGAGAGAGAGAGAGATGTATTGACCAAAACTAAGGAATTGAGCAGATTGAGACATTTTCAAAACTAAATTCTTGAATTCCACCCTACCTGCTTCCAAGTTGGAGGTTCTTTGGAAACACTTAAAAAATTGAACAGCATGTGCACATGAAGTGTTAAAAGTAAAAATTACAATAATAGGCAAATAGAAATTAGAGTTAGCCAGACTGCTAATTTGGTTGGTTATACCCTTAGTTTACTTATGGCTAATTTAAATTGGACAGAATCTTTGCATATGATGGCTTCTGTGATAAAAATGCTCTTCAGTGTTTTATATGAAACAATGTCATTGTTTATATAGCATAGCTATCATCTAGTCATCTTTAATAATAATTTATGAATGGTATTTATTTGTAAAACTTTGTACATGTAAAAAGACATAAAAGACAAATGAGAGGTTGTTTAAATAAAAGTTACTAATGGAGGCAAATTGTCTTGAATTCTATTATTTTGACAAATAGATTGTCATACTGATATTTTTAGAATGGGATTTTCTGTGTACTAGTGTCACAATCATATTTTCCATTTCAGTTTGGTGTCCGATATTCAGTTTGGTGTCAAATATTCAGCATTATGTGCCTGTCATCCATTATGAAATGTACAGTTTCACAGTATTCGAGGCTATTCTACTGTATTGGACTACTTAAAAAGTGGTACAAAATAAAATATAATGAATATAAAATAAATGTATATATGTTTTTTAAGTTATTTAAGGAAACAGACATTTTTATGGAACCTTAAGCAAAAAACAAAAAACTACCTTTCTGTGTTTGAACTTATACAATTATATATACAATATTTATTTTTAATCTAGGTTTCTATCCTGAAAGGCCAGTTCAATGATTATACTTGCAAATATGCCCAGGCATTTATGTCTGAAGTGAGTCAGCTGTGCACACATTTTCTCAAGCTGTGGGCCAGAGTCTGTTGAAGACGAGTACCTGGTTATTTCTGACATTAAAAAAGTAAAAAATTAAGCAAAATTTAGTATCTCCACTTGTTTGTACCACCGTTGTGTTTATGAAAAGATATGTGAAGTATAAGAGACTTTGGTGACCAATGAGTCTTCTCTCATGTTTTTCCTCGTAACTCTTTTGATTAGGAAACATTTAAGCATATTACAGCACAGAGCAGTTTGATAAAATGATGAAGAGAATTTCCATGTATCCATCACTCTCCTTTAAAGTTAACAACTTATGGTTAATCTGGTTCCAGCTATAATCATTTATTCCCCACGTATCTTATTATTCCCATTGCTTTTTACCTTTGGAAAGAGAACCGACATAGATGACTCAGGGCTAACATTCACATTGCCAGTCCATTGCTCTGCCTTGTATGTTGTATTAATCTACCCTGTGGATGGAAGGGTGAGGAAAAAAAAAATCGTGAAAATAATGGAAGTTTCTAAACAAGTGTTAAATTTAATATTTTGAATTATGAACTGTCATATTTCTGTTAGATTTAGAGTTGGAATTGAATACTGTATAATTTTTCAAATTTAGTATAGACTGCAGAAAGACTGAAAGTTCTGTGAGATAGTATCATTTACCTCTTTATTAAGATGGCTTTTATGTTTTTGAAAGATTTTCTGTGTATTTTTCTTTCACTAAAAATTGTGAAATATATAAGTGAGTTTTTGGCATTCATAATATGATGTGGCTGAAATTATCCTTTGGATTTATAGAATGTACTTCAAGGTACCCTTTCATTATCCTCGATTATTAATTTCAAAAATCAGCTCATTTCAGTATCTCATTTTTAGATGTATAAAGGTGAATGGTAGTAGTTAAAAAGTGAAAGTGATTTTTTTTTTTTTTTTTTTTTTTGAGACAGAGTGTTGCTCTGTCGCCCAGGCTGGAGTGCAGTGCGCGATCTTGGCTCTCTGCAAGCTCCGCCTCCCAGGTTCACGCCATTCTCCTGCCTCAGCCTCCCGAGTAGCTGGGACTACAGGCGCCCGCCACCACCCCGGCTAATTTTTTGTATTTTTTTTTTTTTTTAGTAGAGACGGGGTTTCACTGTGTTAGCAAGGATGGTCTCAATCTCCTGACCTCGTGATCTGCCCGCCTTGGCCTCCCAGAGTGCTGGGATTACAGGCGTGAGCCACCGTGCCCCACCGAAAGCGATTTTTAATAGAAGTTAGAAAACGTGTTTAACTGAGGTTACTCTTATAGTCATTTCTAATCAGTATCACATTCCTGTAATAAATTTTAATATTAAAAATTTCTTTGGGCAGGGCACGGTGGCTCACATCTGTAATCCAAGCACTTTGGGAGGCTGAGGTGGGTGGATCACTTGAGGCCAGGAGTTCGAGACCAACCTGGCTAACGTGGTGAAGCCCTGTCTCTACTAAAAATACAAAAATTAGCTGGGTGTGGTGATACATGCCTTGTAATCCCAGCTACTCTGGAGGCTGAGGCATGAGAATCACTTGAACCCAGGAGATAGAGGTTGCAGTGAGCTGTCATTGCACCACTGCACTCCAGCCTGGGTGACAGAGTGAGACTCTATCTCAAAAAAAAAAAAAAAAAAAAAGAAAAAAATATGTATCTTTTTGTATATCAACATCCTTATTGACCTTGGCTAAACAAATTGTTGAAATAATTTGAAGAAACAAAATAAGGAAATAGTCTGTCAGGAGAAAGGAGAAATAGTATTTTTATGGCCCTCGGAATAATTTTATTTTTCTTTTTATACTTGGTAATACATGTGTACAAAAAAGTATTCTAACCTGTAAGTCAAGTTCTTGGTTACCAACTCTATATATCAAAGAATTTACAATTCTTGATAAAAATTATGAAATTAAGAAAAATCTGTTCTATTTGGCAACATTTACTGAGGATCTTTGATTTTTAAAAATTTTCTTTTAGGAAGGTGGGTAAATGGAGATGAAGCAAATGTAATAGGGTGTTACTAGTCCAAGAAAACTGGAATTTGCCAAAAAGAGGCTAATTGCATGGTGGAATATGTTATTTTATATAGCTACATAGTATATAGTTTCTTTTATGGATGCCACACTTAATTATATTGAAGCTTGTAGCCTTGAGGAGACAAGGACCCAATGAATACCAGAAGGCACATTCCAATGACACTGCCAGTATAGATATCCATACCTGTTGGTTTTATTTTTGCCATTTAGTTAATAGTATTGACAGGGTTCTAAGTATTCATGTAAGCAATTTAGAACTTTGATTCTTTAAGATCAGATCCTTAACATAATTATTTAATATACTCAACTAATAATTGACCAAGTATTAAATAACTGTTTTGGAAGTTAACACATTTGCCTAACACATGCCTTGTGACTAGTATACTCCTCAGTAGAATCTGACTTTAATAACTTTATTGACTGGTGTGTATTTGTGTAGTGCGTGTGTTTGAATGATTTGTTCTTATTTGGGAAATACCAATTTTAATTACTTTTAAAAGGTTTTCATACATTAGGCCCTATAGAATTAAGTTGAATTTTTCTTGTCATACAGGAGAAGTAGAAAGTATTCAAATTAATTCTTTGTAAAATTAAGTGGAGCCTATAAGTTACTAATCTTGGTTTTTACATTGTGTCTGCTGACATCACTGAATCTTTTAAGAACTTTTTTTTCTGAGTTGCATTTTTTTAAGAAGGATGAAGCAAGGAATATATAATTATTGAATATAAACTTTCATATTTGTTTTCTCTTTTTTTCCTTTTCTTTTCATCCGGAAAATGAATCCACATTTCTTTTAACAAATCCTCTTTCAATTCTCTTTCTAACACGTTCTTGTCTCTCATTTTTTTCTACCTCTTTTCTCCCATTTGCTCTGCTGTGCTGTGCTTTGCTTTGCTATGCGCTGTTTCAGTTCTAAACCACTTTAGTGAACCCATTCTCTTCTTGCTTCATCCTCAGTTCTTTGGTCAGATGTTGCCTTTACACCTCAGTGTACTTCAGCTCTCCTTTATTGTTGATTTCTTGGCCTTTCTTTTTGGATAGTTGTTCCACATTCCTCTGTTTGTTGCTCTGGGGTACTTTTAGAGAAATAGTTAATTTCTTTTACTCTGCTTCCTATAGTGTGTAATGAGAAGAAATGAAAGCAACCATTGAAGGACAGATAACTGGCTCTTTAAAAAGGAATAAGGTAGTGCAGTTGACAGGTTATTTAAAGGGTTCCCAGCTCAGAATAGTTAAGTTGAAGGGCTAAATGCTTCCAAGAATGTAGAGAAAATGTCTAACTTAAAAAAAATTAACTTTCCAAAGTTGCAGGCAATATTAATATAGCAAGAATATCCTTGGAAAGTCCTGGATAGATTTTCATAGTTAAGATGATTATTGTTGTTTTTGTGTGTGTGGTCTTTGGTATTTTATGATAGAACACCTTCATCTTGGTCTCCAAATATCTTATGAAAAAGGCTTATTTAAAAATAAGTAATACAAATTAGTACAATTTCTAAAGGAATTAGAAGCTCTCCCTTAACATCTATCCACTTTTCAAAATCCATTTCCCACAATTTGACTTAACAGTATTTCATTTATAAACTCTGCTGTGCTTTTCTTCTCATTTACATTCAAATCATGCTGTCTAATTTTAGTAAATTTATGTGAATAATTTATTAAGTGTTAATCTTTAAAGTTATAGAATGTGCATATGATAGGCTGGTATGGATTTTATAATTAATATAAAATTATTACTGTCCAAAAGTGATGAAAAAAAAATCTCCGTTTTTATAATGAAATGTGGAACTTCTTGATTTTTGAAATAATTTTTTGGGGGGAATGGTTTTTATTTTTACCAACTTCATGATTTCTGGGATTCCTAGTTTTAACTTATTTTTCTATTATTGAAGTTTATAAAAGTTGAAGGTACTTGGTGCTGCTTTTTTCCCTAAAACTTGCTCAGTTCATTTATATACATTATGACCTTTTAGGGGACTGCATGAAAATAAAAACTTGGGATTGGTAGGTGGTGTAATTGAAATGTAGATGATAATCTGTTCATTGTTTGTTTTACCAAATTAGTTAGGGATTCTGAGGATACTTTTGAATATTTGTGTATGTTTAGCATTTTGTCCCTTTGTTAGAAATCTCTCAGTGTGACTTGTTTTTAATAGGATGTGTCTTGAATTGTAGGCCAATCACTCCTGAAAAGTATTAAGCCCTTTAAACACACTGGTTGGACCCATAGAGGGAAGCCTACAGGTTTATTAGCACTCCTTAGCCTGAAAGCACAGCATACCCTTTTAGGTTGCACAGCAACAGACTCCTAGCAACCATAATAGATTGAATTTCTAAGAGTGACCAGGCCGGATGTAATAATAAAGCAAGAGGTACAAACAGTTGTCATGGTTTTCTTTTCACGGTAAGCTAGTTTGATTTGGGAAAGCTTAGCCTTTCAAAAATGGGCAACCTTCTTATAAAACTACTACTGTTTGTGCACAGGACTTGTGGTATTAAAATAGCAATAATAGTACCAAATTTAAACAGCTACTGCTTAAAAATAATATACCCAAAATAACAACAACAACAAAAGGATATCATGTAAAGAAGTTTTCAGGGAAGTATTTTTAAACAGTTTATCAACAACTTAAAAATGTACTATAGCAAAATAATCATACTTTTTAAAAATAAAAAATTTATATTTCTGTTTTCTCACTCTTGTTGTGATCCTCTATTTAATTTTGCAGCAGCCCCTTGTAGTTTTATGTGATTTAAGTGATGTTCATATAAAACTGATGATTATAATAAACTTAAAATCTGTCTAAGAAAACAGGCTATTTGAACTGTATATGAACAACATTTTTTGAAATTAAGAACTAGTAAGTAGTGGAGCACAGAATTTATTAAAGAAGAGTAAAGTGTTAAAATATATAATCCTTTACAGTGACAGTAAAAGTATTGGTGATATTCCTAAGAGTGTAATATTGTGCTGTAACTTAACATTTCTCCTTTGTGTCCTTTAGTATGTGATTGCTAATGTAGACATGAAAAGGAGATTAATTCAGATACATTCACAACCTGAAACAAGATGCTTCCATCAAAAGAATCAGATCCTCATATAGCTGCTAGAGTTGGAACTACAGTCTTTGACAGCAATAAGCTGTAAATATACACACATGCTAATACCCTTGATTTGTTCATCTTTTGTGTCAGCATTTGGAAAAGATTGTTAAAGTGGCAGTTATAGTAAAGACTGGCAATTACAGTAAAGAGCAGAAATTAGGTATTTGTGACCTATTATATTTCATTAAAAGACTTCCTTATTAAAATGGCACTGCTTACTCTGATTACTTGACAGCTGCCCTAAACAGATTAGAAAATACACAGCTTCAGCTAAAGGTAAAATCAGCCTCTTTAAGCAAGCTTATGGCATAGAACAAGTAAATGGTATAGTGTAAGCAATTTTTTTTCTAACACATTTGCTTGAGGTAGAGATGTTTATCAGTGATTAAGTGGTGTATTCTTTCGTATTCCTGTAATAATAGTTTGCCCACTGTGGCATTTCCCATTGAGATATTTTTATACACCCATCTGATATCATACTATTTCCTACTAGGGGACCTTATTATGAGGCATCCTAGTTCGAGAGATCAGCATGACTTCACCAAAGCATCTTTTTCCTGCTAAGTGATGAGTTACAGCTCCAGCTCAATGTAAATACTGCCTTTACTAGGCAAAACTCTAATTTTTGGAAGTTTCACCGCGAGGTTATCAGTTTTTTTCTTTATCCTTTAATAATCCACTGGAGCCACTGTGAATTTAATATTTAAATTTGGGCATCACTTTCAGAACATTGAATTGTTTGCTTATTTAGAGAAGAATTCCTTGTGGCACTTGTTACCTTCAAGATATTTCTGTTTACTTTGTTATATACTATAGTGACTTACAATAGTGACTGTAGCACTTTATAGAATAGTACTGCCTATCAATTATTCTGATTGTAGTTTAGCAGTTAAGTAGCCTGAATTGGTACATATTGTAACATTTCAAGACTTTGTCCCTATATTTCACATCATGAGGTATGGCATAAACACTGTAGATCAGCCTGTGAGGATCAAATCACAGCTCACTCTTGAAGACACAAACACAGGTTTAGTATGAAGCAGGTTTGTGGGAAGATTACCTCCTGCAACTAATCTTGAATGTAGATTTTTGTCAGGACTGTCACAACATTAATAGAAGGCTTGTTGTAGTACTTGCATGGATCTGTGAAATTTCCACAAAGATGCAGACTGTGCTGTGTGAGACAGTTGTATGCCAGTTCCACATACACAAGTATCTTTGACTTACATCTTTAGCGTAATTATTTTAATCTGATGCATCTTGCATGAAGTGTGTTAGCTTGCAAAGTTGTTAGGGAAAAATGTGAGTTCTATTGAATAAGAGAAACCAGAGTTCAAATCCTGGTTTTGTTATTTGATAGCTAATTATCCTTAAATAAGTTCCTTAACTGCCTTGATCCCAGATTTTTAATGTAAAAATGGAAATATTACCTACTCTATAGGGGTTTAAAATGAAAGATAAAGTGAAAGGGAAAATGAGATAAGCGTATAGAGAGAGCTTAACATGATAGTACAGAATTAGTACTCGAACTGTAGACGCTAGTATTCTTATTTTCATCGTTCTGGCGTAGTCTTTGTGGTATAGGATATGAGGAGGGTTTTGCAGGAGAGGGTAGCAGCTGAAAATAGTAACATGGCAGTAGACAAACAAAATTGTTTTCAAAGAGGAATGTTGTGTACTGTATATTAAGTCATTTTCAGTATTGGTAAGTGATTAAGAATTCTTTAAACTTTTATGAAATGACCTCTCATTCAGATTTCAATCTTGGGGCAGGATCTTTAAAGATTACAGGAGCAGTAACAGAAAAAAATATGCACTAAGAGATGAAATACTTATTACTTTGCACAAAGAGTAAAATTTGATTAACAAGTTTAGTTATTTTATTAAATATATACAACGAGGCTCGTATTAAACAGCCTCTCTTTAAAATTTTCTTCCATGTAAAAATCTGTACGAGCAGAAGTGACTAACCTGCCCAGGCTTGTGTAAGCACCTTACAATGTTGATAGAAGAGAACTGAAAATGAATATAGCTTCTGCTTAGAAGAAGTAAGGCAACAGTGGAGTCACATAAAAGTTTGATTACCTTTGGCACTTTTTGGCCCCTCCCCTAAAACTATTTAATGTGCTCATCATTGATTAACAAAATATGGTTTATATTTGAATATATTCTGTTGTTGCTTAAGTGACCATAAAGGCATTTAATTTAATTATAAGGTAATATTTTTAAAAGAATAGAAGTGGTTTGAAATATAATAGTGGTTTGAAGTAGCTAGTGTGATTAAACTGGTTTAGGCAGTGGCTATCCTATTTCAATTCTTTGAGGAGGGTAAATCCAGCCTAAGATTAATGAAAGGAAGAGGCACAGAACATGCTTAACATTGCCTTGATATTTTAAGAGTGGGAAGAAAACCAGGCTAAAGTGATACTTTTAGAGCCAGGGGAAACAGTACTTACACAGTTGTAGTTACGCAGATACAGTCTTTCAGCTAAAACCACTAGCTGATTCTATTGTTCTGCACATTTTAAATTAATGATTTTTTTTCTTGAGTACAATTTATGTATGCATATTATTAAGCCACTTAATGACATTTTAAAGAATTAAATACTGCCCAAAATCCAGAAATGTTAAATTTCAGAGTTAAAATATATTCTATTGATAGCCGCCATTTTTTTACATCAATGAATATGTAATTCTAATTTATTTTGTGTGCCGCAATCTCTGACTTATGGATGGTACAGTACAGTTGACCACTTGTAGAAATGTAGAACATAATTTTACCTTTTATGCTTAATTGCATATTATGTCTAGCTCAGTGAAGATTCATACATTAGCTTCATAAATTTTCTTGCTACATAGAATTTTTTTTTCCTAAAAATGGAGAAGTTCTTGCTTTATGGTTATCTTTTTTTCCTTGATATTCTAAGCACTTTGAATGGTTGAATAGGGGAAAGTATAATATATATACACGTACATTAATATACATACATATGTAAATACATACACATATGAAATAGTGTGGACTTCCTTTTCAGGGCAATTTAAAGTTAGAATTCTTCATATTGATATAATTACTAGGTGAGAAAAACTAATTAAACTACCAAACTTGTCCAGACTCTCACTATTGGTAAGGCCTTTTAACACCAAAATCTTTTATGCAAACTGTACACTATATATAAATGCTTCTCAAAGTGTGAGTGGAAGACCCCCTGGAGGCCCTTTTTCAATTCCCTGTCTGTGTGAGGCTGCATTTTCTTCATAACTTCAGACAAAACAGCAGATTGAGTGCAGAGCTAGATGTGAGAATCCATCTTCTATTAAGCAAGACATTAATGGATTTTATAAAAATGTACACCAGTTCCATAGTTATCAAATTTTATTTTGGAAAATTTAGATTATTTTATAATTTAAAAAATATTAACATAGAATGATTACTATTTTTTTAAATTAATGAATGTTTATTATATTTCCCTGTTTTATTTTCTAATCAGATGGGTATAGATAGTTACAACTATGATTTACTGAAGCCTTACCAGCTGGAGAGAGCCACTGTTGCTCATCTCTTCTTAATTCTGCATTCAGAATGTCACATTTCTAGCTTGAAAAGTAGCCATTCCAGAAGTATACACACCATGGAAATTAGTAGAAATCACAAATCTGACTTTTTTTGGTGGGGAGGGAAAGAGTGGAATGTTGGTTTTAAACATTTATCAGTACATGACTGGATATAACACATCCCAACAAAAGTTCTTTGGGATTCTCAAAAAATTTAAGATCTGAAGGGGTTCCAGGTGAACAACTCTGCTTATCACAAAAGAACTGCTGCTTGTTACTATACTATGCAAATTTAACACCAGAGTCTATGCAAATATATGATTGAGGCAGAATTTTCAGCCAGGTACTCTGTCTCTAGAGCCACTTTATCAGTCTTTTTTTCTATAGTGTCTTCTAACAAGATTAATTACATAAAGTGATTTGAAGTCAAAAGATACGTGATATCTTTTGTGGCTCTCATCATACTAAGTACATAGGTTAATTACTTATTGACTGGTTCAAGACTCAGTATTTTGGGGATATAGAAAAATGGAAAGAAAAAGATTTATGGGCTTGAGTGGTTAGGGAAACCTTCAGAGATGAGGTAAAGCAGGACATGGATCTTAAAAGGTTGTTTTGGAGGTTTATTGGCTGTGAGGAAGAGGTTAAGCATATGATGGCATAGAGGCAAGTATGATTTTGGTATAAAGAGTTTGAAGAGCTTGTTGGGAAATTGTGAAGCAGATGGACTGGAAAGGAAATGGCTTAGGATTTGGACCTTAACTAAGTTTATAGGATAACCAGCCAGTGTGTGTATATATATATATATATATATATATATTTTTTTTTTTTTTTTTTTTGAGACGAGTCTTGCTGTGTCGCCCAGGCTGGAGTGCAGTGGTGCCATCTCGGCTCACTGCAAGCTCCGCCTCCTGGGTTCACACCATTCTCCTGCCCCAGCTTCCTGAGTAGCTGGGACTACAGGTGCATGCCACCACGCCCGGAAAATTTTTTGTATTTTTAGTAGAGATGGGGTTTCACCATGTTAGCCAGAATGGTCTCGATCTCCTGACCTCGTGATCTGCCCGCCTCTGCCTCCCAAAGTGCTGGGATTACAGGGGTGAGCCACCGCGCCTGGCCTAGTGTATATTTTTTAAAGATGGATCACATGTTAAGATGAAACTGGCCCTTTAGGGAGGTTAATCTGGGAAATCTGTGTAGGATAGATAGCAGAGTGGATCTGAAGTCAGGGGAACCTCTCTTAATCATCTGAAAGGAAGCATATGGTACAGAACTTGGGCTTTTAATTGAGAAAGACTTTGGTTGAAATCCTTTTTCTGCTAGTCTTTTACTTTGAGTTCATGGATAAGATGTAGATAACAACTAGCCAGTGGGGTTGTAAATATTACTGAGGGTGTGAAAGAGCCTAATACAGGTTAGATGCCTGGCACCATGCTAGGACCTTCAGTAAATTATTATCAATACAACATTTATGACTGCTACTACTATAATAATAATACTGTTATTATTTGATGAGTTATAATGAAGATTCAGGCTGGGCAGCCGTCCTTGTAAATAGGATGTGGGGAATCAGGCCCACCCCAACACCAATAAGAGCAAGAATATAAATGAAAGCTCATTCATTATATTTCTCCATACTTAAATGTTGCATATCAGTAAAGAAATGGTTAAATCAAACATCCTCTGACCTCCTAACTTGACCAGAAACAGCTTTATAATGAGATAAATGACCACTTAGAATTCTCAGATTTTTTAAGCAGTTCTGTTCTAGAGCATAGTGGCAAAGGGAGAGCTGACCCTTTGTCACCTCGTCTGTGTCCTGCAGTCTACCTCCATTTTTCATATCCTGGGCTCTTTGCCATAGCATGCCCACAAGATCATCCCGCAGGCAACGTTGCCCCACCCCTTGCAAGCTATCTGTTGACTACCCTGTAGGCCTAGAGTTGAGTATGCCTGAATCTCCATCTGTCATGAGGAGTATAGTCAAGAACTTTGCATGGGAATTTGGGGTCCTGGGAATGTGCTGAAGTAGAGTCTGAAGGATTCAGGGAGTGTGGTCCTGGGCTGTGCAGAATTCTTGCCTCCCAAGGAGGTACCTGGCCAGAGGGCCAAAGCAAGCTCTCTAAAGTGTGTGGCCCAAGGGCAATGGGCCCTCTCGCCTGAGTCTCACAGTTGCGCTGGAAGGGACATCTGACATGAGTGACAAATGAGCAGGGCTTATTTACTATTAGTTATGGGGTATGAGAAAATGCGAGTGAAAAAAGATGAAAGATCACTGGGTTTCAGGAGAATTATGGAGCCACTTAGAAAGTAGGACAGTATTTGGGAGTCGGTAGAATGGGACCTGAATGTAGAATAGCCATGTTTTGCTCACCATTATATCCTCTAGCACCTAGTTACCTCCTAGCACATTGCCAAGCATCTAGTACTGACTCAATAAATTTTGAAGGGCAGAATAAATATTTTGAATAGTTGTGTCAGAGATGAAAATAAAGTCATTGTAGAATATAGAAAGAAACAAGGAAAATAAGGTTTTGTGGGTGAGGCCAATGTAGCACTTCGGATGGTAGATAGATAGCATCGATTAGCATGGTCATCTGTAAACTCTTAGTGTGGAGGGACTGTATTATATATTTAATTTTTGTATGTGTGATACCAAACAACTAGTCTTTCTTAAATGAATAATTGAATAATATACAAGAAGGAACTTTTAAGAAATGAATTGGATTTTAAAGTTGAGTGACAGAAATTTGTATCATCAGTAAACTGGTATACCTGAGGAAGTTGTAATCATAAAAAACAAAGAGATCCTAAGCAATTGTGGTTTTTGCTCACAATGAGATAGGAAACAGTGAAAGATATGTTCAAAGAATATGTTTTATTTGTAATTTATTTGGAAAGAAGTAAAGAACACAGATGACTGTAGACTGGCCTAAGATTTTCACTTGATATTTACAAGGTATATATAGGGAAAGGTAGTAGGAGAAAAGGATTAGAAGTAATGGAGTAGGTTGAATTATAAACATTTATAACTGCAGATATGTTTGACTCATGTTGTTCAAAATTGTTAAGTATTGTGTAGTCGCTTAGTTAATAATATATGTGTACTACAAATAAGGCCTCATGTCAGAAAATATACTGAGAGTAAAGTAAGAAAATATAATAATATAGTTAAAATTGCCAAATTCTTTTTGAGAATCCAAGTGTGTTTATTACTGTAGATTATCACATTTTTGATGTATCTGGTTTGTTATCACCTAAATACGCAGCAAACACCTGTGATTGTTTTAGTGATCCTTGTCTTGTCTTCTTCAAGTAATCCCAAATATGTGTATTTAGACTGTTGCCTATTCATATATACTCAGCTGTGCCTGTTTGCTTTGTTACTTTTCTGTGTCTAATGGAGCAATATAAAAATTTATGGCAACTGTCACTTAATGTCACCTTTACCTTTAAAGAAAAAAGGTAAAGCCAAATCATGCCAGGTAACTACGATGCTCTTTATAGTTAACTAAATTATCAGATATACTTTGTAATAAGTTGATCTCTGATATCATGGGCCAAATTTAGGGAACATACATAAACACATACATGTAACTATGTTTGTATATCATTGCTACTCCACATTTACTTTACTAGCCAATAAAGATAATTAGTTTAAAAATAAATTGTGTATTCTCCTTCCTTGAACAAAAGATCTTTCTTTTAAAAATTTCTATAAAACTAAATTATTTTTAAGGAGTGAGCAAATGCATGTCAGCGCTAAATCATTCTCACTTTTGCTTCTCTACAAGAAATTAGCAGGGTGATTTTCAGAATTGTTTCCTCTCTCATCTTCACAGTTTAAAAGCACATATTCTTTTAAAGGATCCTTTTTCTGAGATTTCCCCTAATTTATATTTCTTATTATTACAATACTATGATTATTCTTTGAATTATAGTTCTTTGAAAACTAAAAATTCTCTCACGTAAAATCAAAAGCAGTATCTTTTTTGGCTAAATCAGAAACATCTAAAAATATCAGTGCATTCATGTGAAGAAATACTTCTAAAATAATTCAGTTATGTAATTAATATAATTAATACTTATCTATAAACATAATAATTTTAAATAGTCACCTGGCTTCTACATATTAAAAAAATTCACTTTTAATGTGAACTAATTGTTCTTGCTTTTAATATTTTAGGCCACTTGGTCATTCTGGCATTTTATGGTAGAGAATACGTTGAGTTTGGCTCATGGAAGGAATATGAGGTAATTTGAACACATGTTCTTTATAAATAATGAACTGTGTGTACATAATACAGAGTATTTTGAGATGTCATATATGGAGTCTCGTGTCTGAATTTTTTCAGTAGTAATTTTCTTTTTTCATATTTTGATGTTTTTCTTTTCTTGATGGTTGGCAATAGTTAATATGGTGAAGAACTTTATTTTCTATCACTACTATATATGTTTTCAAGAAAAAGTATTATTTACATAGTTATGTGTTTTCAGTTTATATTTTTAAATGCTTCAGTTAACCTAGCTTTCTGTGGTGCTGTAAAAACCACAAGAGAATTCCTTCCTTTCCACCTACCAACTTCCTATCCCAACTAATCCTGCCCCAGGTAGGATTAAGGTCATGCTGCATTTAAAAGTCATAACTGCCACACAGAGTTTATAGAGGAACAATAAAGAAAGAGCACTGGAACTCCGATAATGTAAAATTTTCAGGCACTACTCAGAGTGGATTGAGAGCACAAATATGAGACTCATAGGTTAGTCTTTTCCTGTCCTTTGATACCCATATGTGACCCTGTGTGATGTATGGGTTTGTCATTCTAAAATGGCAGTCAAATAAGTATATATGCCACATATATTTTCATAGTGGTTTCATAGACTAAGCATTAAGCCTATATCAAAGTAAGTTTCAATTAAAGGTAGAAAAATAATAGTTGACTTTATCAAATTAAGCCAATGATACAGTAGCATGCTTATCGGTAGATATTAAGTATTTGGTAGAGTAATTGGTTAATACACTGCTGATGTCATAATTCCCCTACTCGACTACTCAGTAATAGTTTTGTTATGTAGGAAGATGCAGCAGCTTGTTTGTGTGAACTTCTGCTTCCACTACAAACAGTACTTTAAAGAGAGGTCTTCCACTGGCATTCAGAAAGATGAAAAAAGCAGGAGTCAGGGTGGGGTGGATAGGTGGGAAGGGTGTCAGAGGTATAGGCATAGTGTCTGTGAGTACTTGTAAGCTGTCATCATCATTGGTCTTTGAGGTTATGTTTGCATCCAAATTACTTCCTTACCTTTCCAAAGAGTTGAAACGCAATTGCCAGCCCATTGAGGATGATCAAACGTTGCTATTTTAATGTTTCTTAATTTTTGATAAATGAAGCTTATATTATTAAAATTGGTATTATTTAAAAATAATGTGATTTACTTTTTTGTAAGCATGTATAATCTAGCAAATTTTTGAAAAGTGTTAATTATCTTTAAATACTACACTTTAATTTCTAAGTTCTAAAAATTGTGTTCATATTGTTTCAATCAAAGATGTGATGATGAAATAGAATCCATCAGTCTTCACAGGGAACAAGGTACTCCTTATTTCAATTTGATGTATGGTCTTTGTTTTAGTAGCCATGGAGGATACTCTTTAGTTTCTTTGGGAAGGTAAACACTCAATCTGCTAGTTAAGAGACAAAGCTCAAGGGAAATAAGCTGAAGCTGTAGCCTCCATTTCAAACTTGTGGTTCTGCGTAAGTCCTCTGTAAAGTACATCAAAAATTCCTCTATGCATTTTCTACAATTTTATGGATCTAAAGTTGAAAGAAAAATTGAGTGGTTTTGTGTCTAAGGCCTTGACAACATTATTTATAGTTGGTAATTGCATTTATGTATAGAAGTTACAATTTCAGAGTTACATTAATCTTTATCATAGGTAGTATATTTAAAGGGACTTAGTACCAACTCTTTTAAGTAGTTTTCCTAGGAAATAATTACAGTTTTATTATACTTCTCAAACCATTTGAGTTGTCTGTGTCAAACAAACCAGTTGGACGTTCTTTTCCCTTATCACTCAGTTTTCATGATTGAAGATATTTGACTATGGGCATTGATATTATACCTAATAATTGTGAATCTTTTTATGGATTTGGAGAAAAGCGTTTCCATAGTATACTTTTATTAAAAGTGCTTGCAAACTTATTTATCAAAAGTAGTTTAGAGGAAATTAATCAATAGATTTGTTGGTGAAGTCCTTCTCTTGGTAAAGTAATAGGAAATGAGCTTATCTTAAATTATCTGAGAGAAGCAGTAGAGAACAATTCTATATGTGTTTCTCCTTCCCTCTTTTTCTCTTTTAATTTGATTTTTGGACCTCTTTTCATTTTGATAACATTAAACTCCTTTGTAGTATGTGAAGTAAGGAATTATCTTGGGAATGGGAGTGGTAGGAAAAGAAGCACGTTTATTTTAAAATATTACCTAGCCTATAGAACAGTAATTATAATATGCCTCATATTTTGATAGGTCATGCTACACAAAGGTCATGCTTTACAAAGCTCTTTTGTGTGTAGCATCTTATTTAGCTTTTCCCAACAGTAAGTTATATGGGGAAGGAATTGTTTCCAAATTTAGGATGAGGAAACTGAGATAGAAAGGTCAACAAACACTTTTCCAGATCTTTTGACTCTTACTCTAGTATTTGTATCTACTCTATTAATAATTTTTAAATCATATTTTTAATAATTTGAATTTTCAGGGGACACCTTTGGAGGGATAATTGGAAGCAGAGCAGGTCCATTTTTGTCTCTTTTTAAATTAGGACTCTGAGTAGTACTTTACTGGGAGACAGGGTTTCAAAGCTGCTCTCTATATTGCTTTTCTAGGTGGAAGGACTGTAAATTAGAGTAGTAATCTATACCTCTCTTTTTGTTATTGCAGTTGCTAGAAGTGATGATCAAAGTTATATGCTGCTTTTTCTAATGGCATCGTGGATATAGAAATAAGAATTAGACTCTTGGCAGTTTCCTTTACTTTTATTGCTTTCCACCTAATATTTACTGACTTAATACTGTACACAGGATATACAAGTTACTAACCTTTTACCAGGGCCAATAACAATTGGTCTTTAAAGAGTAGTATAGTTTTAAAATATAAATGTGAAAAATTATAAAAAAATAGAAACTGTCCATATTAAACATAGCATGTCTTGGGCATAAAGTGACATTAGTAAATATCCTCATTCTTTGTACAACTTAAAATATTGCTTGAATTTCATAACCCCAAGCCTGGTATTTAATTAAGTACATTGGTTGTTAAAAGTAATTTCCATAAGCTATTGTCTGTTTATAGAACTTTGAAAAGTCTAGGGTGGGCATGGTGGCTTGTGCCTATAATCTCAGTACTTTGGGATGTCAAGGTAGAAGGATCCCTTGAGCCCAGGAATTGGAGACCAGCCTGGGCAACACAGGGAGAGCCTGTCTCTATTAAAAAAAAGAAAGAAAATTCTAGGTTATGATAGCATTTATAAGTAATGGTAATAGTTTCTAGAAATGGCTCCTTCTTCATATTGTAGAATTCTAGAGTCTCTGATAATAATGAGCTCCAAAATATGTTTTTACTTTACCCAAATGTGCATTTAAATCTTATTGTAACAGTCTATGAAATTACTTATGTGCACATAGAAAATAAATCGTATCAGGGGCCCATCAAAAACATGATAATATTTAATAAGGGTTAGAAGTTAATCACACAAATTCGAAGTAATTGTTTAGACTCAAATCATAGCATTCTACAAATTGAATATGTATTAGCAATTTTGTACTTTTAGAGATGAGCATGAATCTGGAGTTTAATATTCAAAAGCTGGTGATTATTATTTTTCTTTAACTTGGTCTTTGAGCTTTTAGTTTAGAGTACTAAACTAAACACTCTGAACTAATAAAGTTTCATTATTTTGTCCATAGTTTATTCTGGACATAAAACAGTTGGAGAGACCCTGAAAAGGGCAGAAAAAATGGGTATTGACAGCAGTGAGAAAAGATTGGAGCCATGGAAACTATTTTGTATAGGAAAGGAGAGGAAAGAACTTAAAATTAGTTTTCAAATTTATTTGTATTTCTCTTTACTCTTTGTTCCAAACTCCCAGGTAAAATCGATAAAAGCAGCATAATATGTTAAAGAGAGCCGTAACTTGTTGCCTTGAAAGCTTTTAGAAAGGGTGATTTTTATTTGTCATAAAGAAGACAGTCCCTAAAAGTTCACTGGGCTCTGGAGTAGGGTATAGAGGAATATTTGGTAGGTCATACCCCACAAAAATCTTTTAAGACCAGAATAGTTAGTAATTCATCTAAATAATATCTGTATTATTCTTTTTTTTTTTTTTTTTTTGGTTTGAGACGGAGTTTCGCTTTTGTTGCCCAGGCTGGAGTGCAATGGGATGATCTCTGCTCACTGCAACCTCCGCCTCCTGGGTTCAAGCGATTCCCCTGCCTCAGCCTCCCCAGTAGCTGAGATTACAGGCGTGTGCCACCATGCCTGGCTAATTTTGTATTTTTAGTAGAGACAGGGTTTCTCCACGTTGGTCAGGCTGGTCTCAAACTCCCAACTTCAGGTGATCCACCCACCCTGGCCTCCCAAAGTGTTGGGATTACAGGTGTGAGCCACTGCACTCAGCCAATATCTATTATTCTTAAAAGTCTTTACCAGGTTTAAAGTTCTTTGATTATAATTCTGATGCTAATTGCTTGGAAATGTATTGCTATATATTTATGAATATTCTCTTATAACTAAAGATGATGCATGTAACTTTTGCAGATTTTAAATTGTTTTTCAGAGATAAACTAAGATAAAAATTACAAGTTCATTTCAAATTTGGGATTATAGAGATAACTAAAATTCTTTTATTCTGAGAGAGATTACAAATTCCGTATTATGTACACTTTAAAAATAATTGATAACAAATACAGAGGGAAGCAAAAAATTAGTCAACAAGGTGAGAATGAAGTAGTATCCTTTGGCAAAGTGGTCTAGCGTAAGCAGCTTATGGTTTTTTGAGTCAGTCAAACCTGAGTTTGACTATTGGTTCACTCACTTACTAATTCAATATTCTTATGTAACATAAGGACATTAATTGTTACCTTGAAGACTTGTGAAAATTAAGTAAAGGACTTATGCAAAGTGCGTAATCCAGTGCCTGGCACAGAATAGTGCTTCAGAAGTAATAGTTTCATTCATTTCTTATATAAATGTAAAAGTTTCTTCAGTAGATTGGGTTAGGAAAAACCAATAGAACAGGGAGGTGATATAGGGGCAGAGTTAACTCCAGTCATTTCCAGGGGGAAATGGTTTTCAGTATGTTTTTTATTTTTATTTTTTGCATTTACTATTAATTTAATTAATTTTGTTTTGAGACCGTCTCTTGCTCTGTTTCCCAGACTGGAGTGCGGTGATACCATCATAGTTCACTGAAGCCTTGAACTCCCTGGCTCCAGCAGTCTTCCCGCTTCAGCCTCCTGCCTTAGCCTCCCAAGTAGCTAGGACTAGAGGTGTGTCATCATGCCCAGCTGTTTTTTTTTTCTTTTCTTTTTGTAGAGATGGTGGGGTGGGGGGTCTCCCTATGTTGCTCAGGCTGGTCTTGAACTCCTGTCCTCAAGTGAGCCTTCCTCTTTGGCCTCCCGAAGGGTTAGGATTACAGGTTGAGCCACTGCTCCCAGCCTTTGTTTACTATTTAACTGCCCAAATTTTACTATATTCTGTGGTAGGCAACAAAAACTTAATTGCTTTATTACCTTAGGGAGAAACCAGTTTTGGTCCTACCTGGATTAAAAATCTTCAAAAACTTGATCTGCTTTTAGTAAGAAAGCTACATAGAGTTGTAAGTAGAAAACCACATGTGAACTAGAAAATACTAAATGTTTTCAGATACTAACTTCTGGAGAAACTCCCATCTATCAAAAGGAAGTAAATGTGTACTTAAGAGTTAAATGTGACAGATACATTATTTTCTTGCAATTTATGGTTAATCAACTCTCATTTTGTTTTATTTTGATTAGTGTAGTTATCTTAGGTCCCTCTGACCACTACTCATCCCTACCCACCTCCTTCTCTGTAAGTCTACTGACTCCTTTAGCTACCTTGCATTGTCTTGTATTTCATACACTAGCTAGCTAACATTTCATAACAATAACTAGTATTTATTAAGTGCTAGTTGTGTGCCAGGCACTGGGGTAAGCACCTTATATGAACTCATTTAATTTTTACGTGCTGCCTCCGAGGGAAGTAGGTACTATACATCCATGATCTTTTATATTCATTTCTGAAATTCAAAGGGTTTGAAAATGGTTTCCTATGTTTATAGCAAACTAATTTGGCTGAAAAACTTGAACTAAGTGAGGTGAAGCTATGTAAGGGTCTTTATATATCCTATGTCTGGAACATTATTTTTATTTTTTGCTACAGAAGCATTAGTGTGTATGATTATGAGTTGCTGCCCTATATTCACCTGGGATGTTATATATATATATTTGGTATTACTTCACAAAATTCAAAAAATTTTGAGTTGTGTAATATATCTGGCCCATAGATTTAGAGTAGGGGGTGGTGAACCTGTTTCATTACTCCATTTTGTAGATGAGAAGGCTTATACTAGAAGACATGAGGTAAATTCCCAAGTTTATAAATACTGTGTTAAGATATCAAGTAATTTACTCAGGTAATGCATGTATAAAATCAGACTCAAACCCAGCAGTTTACTCCAGAAACCGTACTCTACAGTGTTGCCACGGCAAGATTGGCACTGGTATGTATGTCTTCAACTGACACAGTTGCTGATCTTTACTAATAGAGGAAAGCATATACCTGGATATCTATAATCTGGATTTGAATGTGAATTACTGTGCTTTTGTAAGTATTTTAGATATCAGTGTGTCTGATTATAGAGTTCCCCTAAGTATAACAGAGCCCGGCCACTATGGCCTATCTTAGGTAGAGGTAGAATCTGGTTTTTCTGTTTTCACTTCTTTTCCCTCCTTTGTATTATCTGTGTCTCATTCAGTGCCATAAATTGCATATTTTGGTTTTATTCAACAAATATTTATTTAATACTTGTTATGCAGTAGTCTGGAAATACAACATTGAGCAAGAAAATGGTACCTGTCTCAACAGGGACACTATTGTTATTATAGATTGGACATATCTTGGTGGGGTACCCCATGTTGCAGCATATTTGACATCTCTGGGCCAAAATGGCATTAGAATCACTCCCCTCCCTGCATCATTGTGACAACTAAAATGACCCTAAACATTTCCTAAAGTCTCCTGTTTGGGGGTCGGGTAGTGGTGTATCTGGGTGATACTCAGGCTCAGCCCTGAGAGAGTAGTAGCTGCCTACTTGCCTGCCCATCCACTATCCAAGTGGAATAATTGATTTTAAGTATTTATTTTTGCTAAATCCTGGCATAATGCAAAATAAACAGCTGAGAGATCTATGAAGCAAATAGCTAAACTGCTTATACTCTTGGTACAATGACTAAACTCAAAAGCAAGATTGGTTATGGATAGTCTACCCATAGCTAATTGAGAATTCCCATTAAACTGTGTAAATAATAAGCATAAGTTAATAAGCTCCCAAGTGGACATACCAAGTGATGCTGGATTTTTTTTTCAGTTATAGAATCAAGGTCTCTAGACCCTTACATATGCAAGTTATTCAAAGACATATAATATGGCACACTTAGCATAAGTGTATTTTGTAACACTTATACATATCTGTTTCATTTTCATTTTTAAGTGACATTTTAAAATAAATTCCCATTCTAATACATGTGAATAGAAACAACTATGAGGGTTTTATGATTTTGAATCCATCATTTGAAAAAGGAATAAAATGTAAATCTTCATTCAGTATCCATATCAGCTGTTTTTTGGGCAATATTTTATATTAAACGTAATTAACATTCAAAGTTCACAGAACCTGTTCATGCTTATGATAGTTGACATTATTTTAAGTGAAAACAATTTTATTAAATTGCAATTATAAAAGTTTGTATATGCTTAATGGGAAGCATTCAGAAAATATAGAAACATACAAAGAAAGTAAAAATATATATATTCTTGTGCTCACAGATGACTACATATCTGCTTGAGCATTATTGTCATGTCTTCTCGGGATTTCTCTGTGAGTGCATATGTGCTCACTCTGGCACTCTTTGGTGTGCTTCTGCTTGTGTGTGTATGTGCTCTTTTCTCCTACAAATCAAAGTTTATTATGAAAATTGGGTCATACCATTTGTTTTTTTACTTTCACACTCATTTTGAATATCTTTTAATGGTAATGAATAAAATTTTGTATCTTTATTAGCATTGTATGTATGTATCATGTATTTAAACAATTCTCTACATAGACATTTGGGTGGTATCCTATACAGTATTTTGGCATGTATGTGCATCTTTGTGTAGCTGTCCAATTATTTTCTTTATATGAATTCCTAGGAATGGAATTGCTGAGTAAATGCTGGGTACATTTAGAATATTTTTATCAATTATCAGATTGTTCTCTAGAAAGGTTGTACCATTTCATATGCCCAGCAATAATGCTTTAATGTTTTGTTTCTTTGTTTACTCTGACACTGGATATAATCAGTCTTTTTATTTTATTTTTTTATTTTGGCAATCGAATAGTTGAAAAAATCTATTTGGATTTGCATTTCTTCAATAACTAATGACAAAAATACAACGAATTCATTAGCTGTTCGTATTTCTTTTGTTGAGTTTCCATTTATATCTTCCGTCTGTTTTTCTGTTGGGCAGTTTCTTTTCCTCTTCTTAAATTTCAAGATCTCTTCATATTATAGGATATGGAAATTTGTGATCCATAATGCACCTATTTTTTTAATTTAAAAATGATTCTTTTTGTTTTAGTGATTTTTGTATGTAATTTTTTTTTGCTTTTTATTCCAGTTGATGTCCCCACATTATAACATGATCATTATAATTCAAAATAATTCATTAGATAGGTGAAATATTAGATTTTCTTTTTAAAAAATGTACTTTTCAGATGGGAAACTATTTTCTTGATGTGGAAGGTTAAATTGTTCATGTTAGTTAGATGTGTTTGCTATGATTACAGTTTTAATAGCTGTATATAAAAATAAGGATTGTGAGAGAGAAATCCTTTGATATAGTTGAACGACGTTGCATTAAAGCCAGATAGCCTTGGCTTTATTTGTTCTTTAATTTATCCAACAAATATTTATCAAGTGCCTATTAGGCATTAGATGCTAAGAATGGATTTTTCATTTACTAGCTGTGTAACTATGGGCAGGTTACTTAAAGTAGCCAAGTGTCAGTTTCTTTATTTGTAAATGAGGGATAATACCTGCCGTATTGAGTTATTGGACAACAATAAATTGTAGTTAGTGTTATTATTCTTCATAGTAACAAAACATAATGTAATGTTAGCTTGCTATTATATATAATATTGCTGTGGTAGTAATTTAGCATATAGGGTAATTGATGATGATTATAATTTTATTAATAGGAGAATGGAGCCTAGCTAGGTTGATTATACTTACCATCCTGTCAGGTAAATAATATTTCCTTATATTTGTATAGCAGTTTACAGCTTTCAAAGCTCTTGTCTTATTTGTCTTATTTATTCTACAGCGTTCCTCTAAGACAGGCAGGGCATGTATAATTTTTCCTGTTTTACAATACAGCAGCTGAAGCTTAGAGAAATTAATTGACTTGTCTAAGGTCATATGGCTTGTAAGTGATTAACAGGTTCCACTTATAATTAAGATTCCCGGTGAACCTAGATTGACTCTCATTGTGGGAAAGAACAGAGAATAGAATCTGACTATAATTGCCCAGTCTTCAAGCTTTAGCCATTTTATAGTTTCTTGTGGTTGTGTCCATTCCAGTCATCTGAACATTGGCCTGCATGTTTTAGTTGTCTGTTACATTGATGGCATTCATGCTCTTGTGAAGTCACTTTCCTTTCAGTTTGGTTTCGGCCTGTAGCTTGTTTTAACGAAGAGAATGCAAAGGAACTAAAGCTCTTCCAGGTCTGGGTGCAAAAAGGCCCGACAACTTACGCTTTTGTGTTTTTGAGAGACAGGATCATCATGTAAGAAATCTGACTGTTCTCCTAGAGAGACCCAGTGGAAAAGAGGCCACATGGAGAGGGAGAATTTCTGAGATTACATGGAGAGAGACACTCAGCCATGCTAGTATCCTAGCTGATCTCATTTCTCACCTGCTGGCTGAAAGCAGTAGTATGAATGACCACCAGCAAGATGAGTGTAAGAACTGCCTAGCTGAGCCCTGCTCAGATTGCAGAATTATGACCAAATAAAATGGTGGTTGTTTTGTGCCAGTAAGTTTTGGGGTGGTTTGTTACACAACAATAGAAAAGCAAAAGAAACATGCGACAATATTCTTGAAAATAAAAGCCTTGCTAAAAGATGTTTACTTTTCTCGGCCTACCTTGACAGTTTTTGTCTTTCCTTTGGCTTGCCAATACCAGCTAACAAAAGAGAAATGGTAGTGAACAACTCTTTTCTCTTCCAGAAGCCCATGATTTTGGCCTATACTTGGGTGAATCTGAGGTAAACTCAATCTCTGTTCTGAGTCTCTTCAGAGAAATCTCAAGAGATAGGGTTGCCTCCTAAGTCAAGTGTCTGATTCTTCTTTTCTGTCGATTTCCTACTTCCAGTTTTCTGTGGTTTTAAAAAAATTTCTTACTATCAGAGTATAGTTGGTTTGGCCTCAGTCAGCCAAGTAAGACAAGATGGACTAGGCTTTCCTCCTCACTTTTACTTGTTTCCGTTGTCCCCAAAAGATTTGAGAGGCCGTTTAGGACTGAGAGTGGCTCTGAGACCAGTAATCACCTTTGTTTTTGATGATTCACATATTAGTTAACAGGAAAGATGTGATAAATTGTTTATGCAGTTTATTTTTTCCTTTCTTACAGATCTGTTTCACTCTCATTTAAGTACTGAAATACAAATTTTTTTCATAAGTTTCTATTAGAGATAAGAATCAGTGATCTAAAAATTTTAAGTATATTTTTAAAAAATCAAACTAAGTGAGGGTTTTTTTTGTTTGTTTGTTTTTTTTTTTTTTGGTTAAGATCTTTTTGTCCTGAAAATTATAAATTCACAGTATTACAGAACTTGATCAACTTCCAGGATGGTGGAGTGAGGGCCTCAGTGAATTTGTGCTCCCTATACAACAACAAAAATATGGGTAAAATAATGAAAATCAGCCATTTTAGAATTCTGGCAATTAAGCAGGAGTATGAATTGAAAATCATCTGTCCAAGAGAAAACTAGTGAATCTTGGGAAGACCAGTGGGGTCTGTGATATTTTAACTTGGGGTTATTCTCGTCTCTCTCTCCAGCTTAGTGGTGTAGCCAAAAGCTGGCAGTATTGCAGACAATGGAGAGAGCTGACCACTTCTGGAGCTCCATTAAAGGCACCATCCCCAGAGCATAGTTAATATTTTATCCCAACTTGCAGCTCCCTGGGAAAACTCTTTTCAGAGAGAGTGGTTGGATATTTGATTTGACTCTGAACTCTGCTCAGTAGGGGGAAGAAAAAGCTTACCCCCAGGGCATTACTGAAACAATAGCAAACTGTTGGCAAAATGTCAACTGCCTAAGGCTGTGATTTCAGTTGAGGCAAAGGAAGAAGCTGGCCAGGAATTTAAAAGGAAAGTCTGGAGAACTAGCCAACTATAGGGAACTTTGGAAAGCTCTGGCATATTCCTGGGTATTTAAAAGGCTGTACAATGTGCAAGTCTGTACACATGCCCAGAAAAGACCTGGGAAAGGAGAATGTCACCTCTGACTGATCTTGAGGCACTGTGTAAACAGGAAGTGAAAATCAGTGCTATTTGTAAGCTTCCTGAAGTTTGAAGGTATGACTTCTCATGAAGATTTCTTTGGCAAAGGGTAGAAGACATATAGACAAAGCATTTAAGGAAATCTTTTAAATGATCATTGGTTGACTACTACATTTTACTGGTCCAGGTATGACTTCTAGGAAGCCAGGCTTACAAATAAAAACAAGATCCTTAAAAAAAAAAAACAAAAAAGTTCTAGCAGAGAACTCGGTGGCCACACACTACAGGGAATACAGGATCTGTAAAATTCGTTCATGAAAGTATTAAAGAGGCAGCATCAAGAAAAACAACACACTGATGATTAAAAAATTTAGGGGAATAATGTGGAGCAAGCAATCTGATGTGAGATTTGTTAAAATATATTACCTAAAATGTTCAGTTTTAACAAAAATTGAGAAATGCAAAGAAACAGGAAATATAACACACAGAGACAAATAATAATAAAAAACTAACAAAAAAAGTGCCTGTGGGAGCCTAGATTTTAGACTTCATAGTCTTTAAGTTCACGATTACAAATACATTCAGAGAACTAAATGAAACCATGTCTAAAGAATTAAAGGGAAGTATCAGAATGGTATTTCACCAGAGAAAGAGTATCAATAAAGATAGAAATTATTAAAAAACAAGGAAATTCTGGAGCTTAAAAGTATAATAACTGAAATGAAAAATTCACTAGAGGAGCTCAACAACAGATATAAATTGGCAAATGAAGGAATCTTTTAACTCGAAGTTAGGTCAATAGAGGTTATTCAATGTGAGGATCAGAAAGAAAAATGAACAGTCTCAAAAGACTATGTGACTCCATTAAATGTTGTGCCAACATGGACATTATAGGATTCCCAGAAGATGAGAATGAGGCAGAAAGAATATTAAAAAAAAAAAATGGCAGAAAACTTTCCAAACTTGCTGAAAAATATTACTCTATGCTACACATTGAAGAAGCTCACTATCCAAGTTGAATAAGCCCAAAGTGATCCATACTTAGACCCAGCATAGTTGAATTTAAAGAAAAATCTTGAAAGTAGCAAGAGAAAAATGACTTGTTACAGAGAATCCTCAATAGGCTTAATAGCTGACTTACGAGAAACCCTGGAGGCTAGAAGACATTTTCAACGTTGTAAGAAAAAGACTGTCAACCAATAATTCTCTATTTAGCTAAACTTTTCTTCAAAACTGAAAGTGAAATTAAGACATTTCCAAATAGATAAAAACTGAAAGGATTTTCACGAACTCTAAGAAATGTTAAAGGGAGTCTTTCAGGTTGAAATGAAAGGACACTTAATGGTAAATTTTAATCCGTGTGAAGAAATAAAGAGGAATGGTTAAAGGTAGCTACAGGCATTATGAAAGACATGTATAAAAATACATGTAAATGCATTTTTGTTTGTAACATTTTTTTCTCCAGTTATTTAAAACACAACTGAATGAAGCAATTCTTATAAAGTTGTATTGATGGGCTTATGATACATAAAAGATGGATTCCTTCATAGTTTTACAGATATGGTTCTCTTCTGGAATTTATAATACAACATGAATGCATCACTATCTTACAAGGCAGAGATAAGGTGCTGTTTGTCTTTGCCTCTAGTTTCTAAAATTGACTTGGTTTAATGGCATCATCTTAATGGTGATTGCTGTCACTGAGCTACTTCATCTCTTCCTCTGTTTTCAAGCAGTCCATAAATACTAAACTTCGCATCAATGCTGATAAACTAGCTGCCTTCCAGTGCCCTATATTTGATGATCCTCTCTTGGCACTTAATAAGTTCAGCTTATAGATGATGTTTATGATTATATTCTGTGGGCGGCAAGCCATCCAGATGCCGAGGCAAGAGACCAAGGGCACGAGTTGTTCCAGTGTAATAAAATATATAAAACAACAAGAGTTATACTAGATCTAGATCATAGACATGATTATATATGAATATCATATGAATTATATGTATATATTTATATATTATATATGAGTATCATTAATAATTAGTTTGTAGCAATTACTCTTTATGCCAATATTATAATAATCCTCGCTCTATAATCATAACCTAGGAAAAACCAGACCATACAGAGATAGGAGCTGAGGGGACATAGTGAGAAGTGACCAGAAGACAAGAGTGTGAGCTCTCTGTCATGCCTGGACAGGGCCACCAGAGGGCTCCTTGGTCTAGCGGTAACACCAGCGTCTGGGAAGACGCCTGTTGCCAAGCCGACTGTGGTCTAGTGGTAGCGTCAGTGCCAAGGGAAAACCCCCGCTACTTAGCAGACTGGGAAAGGGAGTCTCCCTTTCCCCAGGGGAGTTTAGAGAAGACTCTACTCCACCTCTTGTGGAGGGCCTGACATCAGTCAAGCCCGCCCGCAGTTATCTGGAGGCCTAACCGTCTCCCTGTGATGCTGTGCCTCAGTGGTCACGCTCCTAGTCCGCTTTCATATTCCATCCTGTGCACCTGGCTCTGCCTTTTAGACAGCAGTAGCAAAATTAGTGAAAGTACTAAAAGTCTCTGATATGCAGAAATAATATCATAATATTATGCAGAAATAATAGCGTATGCTATTGCATACGCTATATATGCGATATGCAGAAATAATAGCGTAAGCTGTCCTCTCTCTCTCCCTCTCTCTCTCTCTGCCTCGGCTGCCAGGCAGGGAAGGGCCCCCTGTCTAGTGGACATGTGACTCATGTGACCTTGTCAATCATTGGAGATGACTCACACTCCTTACCCTGCCCCTTTTGCCTTGTATCCAATAAATAACAGCACAGCCTGGCATTCGGGGCCACTACCGGTCTCTGCGTCTTGGTGGTAGTGGTCCCCCGGGCCCAGCTGTCTTTTCTTTTATCTCTTTGTCTTGTGTATTTCCACAATCTCTCGTCTCTGCACACGGGGAGAAAAACTCACTGACCCTTGTGGGGCTGGACCCTACAATGTTCAAGATGAAGATATAATGCTTATAATCATCCATTTGTAACTGTTTATAGTTGGCAACCTACCTTCCTTCCTTCCTTCCTTTTTCTTTTTCTTTCTTTTTTTTTTTTGGAGACAGGGTCTTGCTCTGTTGCCCAGGCTGGTAGTGCAGTGGCACAATTATAGCTCACTGCAGACTTGATCACCTGGGCTCAAGCAATCTTCCTGCCTCAGCCTCCTGAGTAGCTAGGACTATAGGCGTGTGTCACCACACCCAGCTAATTTTTTACTTTTTGTGGAGATGGGATCTTCCTGTGTTGCCCGCGCTGTTCTTCAACTCCTGGTTGCCTCAAGTGATTCTCCCTCCTTGGCCTCCCGAAGTGCTGAGATTACAGGCATGAGCCACAATACCTGGCTGCTAGTTTGGTCATTTTCTGTTTCGCAGACATTTAGATTGATTAGGGTTCTAATGGTGTATTGTTGCAAACCTGTCTTTGATTCTTTTAAAGATTATACTGCAATATTTTGTGGTTTGGGAAAATAAGCACTGTTTTTGGAGACAAATCTGTACTCAGAGTCTTGGCTGCCACTTGTTGGCTGGCTGACTTTTAGATATGTTTCTTCTGAGTCAGTAATCTCATCTATAAATTGGAGAGAGTGATACTAAACCTTTTAACTTTAATTTTAAAAGCGTCATTGATATTATGAGCTTCTATGAGTTTGTGTTTTGGGGAAGTCTTATAACCAATGAGACAATCACGGAGTTTCCTTCTTGCAAATGGTGAAGGTAAAGGAACTTTGAAACTTCAGTGGTACTTTCATAGTCTGTATTTGACAAGGGATCTTTTCTGATGAGATTGGTTCTTGTAGTTTGACTGTTAATAGAAAAAGTCAGTTAAAACAGGTAGGTCATAAAAAGTGCTACATACTTCTCACTAACATTTTAACTTGAAATGTGCAAAATGTATAAATAGACTGTTTTTGTGACTAGGACCAAGGGCCTTTTTTTCAATATAGGCTTGCTGATTGGAACTGCAAGTCTTATATATTATATAAATCTACATCTATAACAAATCATATCCAGTTTATGCTGTATTTCTTTAATATAGATTAAAAAATTGAGACACTTGCAGAGCAGTGGTTCTCAAAGTGTGGTTCCCAGCCCAGCAGCCTCAGCATCTTGGGAATTTCATAGCATCATGGGAATTTCATAGCCTCAGCATCAGGGGAATTTCATAGCATCAGGAACTATGGAAGGTGGGGCTCAGTATTCTATGCTTGGCTTCCATGCTACATTTTGAGAAACATTATATTCTACATTTTATTATTTTTCCCAGTTTTAAAAATATTTCTCTTATCTTTGCCTATTTCAACAGCAGTGTTTTGTAGTGACTTGCCTTTATCAAGTATTTTCAATGCGTTTGACTTAGTTTTTAAAGATACAAGACCTTTTATTTTTGCTTTTATGGTTTATGTGATATTTAATTAAATTAGCTAATTACAATAACAATAAAACTCCCCTGTTGAGGTTTTGGAACAAATATTGTTCTGGGTGAATATACAGCTCAGCAGCTGGGAGCAGAAGTGTTGAGGGGCATGCTAGAGAGACTCCTGCAGGCTGTGAGTTTTCAGTATTCTGTGGGCATCTGTCAGTATGGTTAAAGAGGAAATGAACAATGTGGGTTTACATAGCAAGCTGGGTAAGTGAAGCTTGATCAAGAGAGCTTCTCATGTGTATTATTCTATATAGGCTTATACATTTCTTGGATCCATTTGTCTTTATAACCCCTAATTAAATATGCATGTTTTAGACTTTTGTTAGTCTGTAGGCAGTCTTCTTGGCTAGACCCCAGAGTTAGAAATATGTTTTTAGGGATTTTCAGATCTCTCAGGTCAGTATTGTGGAGAAATAAGAGAACTCAGTAGTTCATATTAAAAATATGTGCCTGTTACTATGACACCAAAGGGGAAACTCTGTAGCAGCTAATACTTGAAGTAGAAAACAGATGGAAATCTTCTTCTCTAGCCTAAGACTGCAGCTTTTGCCCTGGCTTATAGTGCCTACTTTGATTTGGGAAATCCAATTATGTGTGGAGATAATTCCACAGGTGAAGTGTTTGCCTACCATTGAGATCCTTAAGGGATATTTAAGTCGATCCAGACTCTGGCCTGCTGAATTGAAACTGTTGCTCCTCAGCAACATTCTAGATGGAGTTTTGATTGAGCTACTTTTTTATGAGTGTTTTAATTATTAGTATATTTTTAACCACATTGCTAATCTCACAAAAGGAAAGGGCCTGAATAGCCTGTCTAAGTCAACTCTGGATCATCTTGTTACTGCAATAGTTGGATCGTAATACTGCTGTGCAACATTAATAGAAAACTACATAATGTACAGAAAATAACTATTGCATAGGAACATCAGGATACTATAGCAACTGTCCAATAAAACAGCAGTATTGGTCCCCCTGAAGTTGTTCAGATAGGGATTTGATAAGCCTAGTATTCATTCTTCACTGACACAGCAACTCAATCATTTCACTGACAAAATAATAGTTGCTACATATCTGATTTAACAAAGAAATGAATGTTGCTTAAATCCTTAAGATAGATTGAAGTTTTTGTTAGGGATAGGCTCTAAATCCATATCTTTTGTATAGTATAAATTGTGATTCTGTATTGGAATTACACTTCGCTGTCTGGAGAAGTGTTTATAAAAGTAATGAAAATTTTGGTTTCAGGCAAAACAAAAATTAGAACAAAAATTATACTGAAAATAATTATTACATAAATTTTGAATGATAACTATGAGCTATTGACATATATGTATTATATCATTTTCTCATTACAATATCTCACTAGGGTGTGTTATCTAGATTTTATAGATGGGGAAAATTGAATTAAGAAAGAAAGTGACTTGCCCAAGGTCATTTAAGTAGTAAGTGTTGGAGCTAGGATTTGAGCTGTGGTCTGTTTAACACTAAAACCCAAGCTTTTAAATACTGCTTTACACCTTAATATCCGGTGCTTTAATATTCTTGGCCTTCTTTCAAAAACTTCCCCCTTCCTGTCAATTCCGGAGATAACATTCAATAACTTGACAACAGTGACCTTTCTAAACAAATACAGTGTGTTACAGAACCAGATGGCCTAAGATTATATTTTATTTTTCTGGCTCAAAATAAATTGCCTGCCCTAAGACTGATAAAGTCCAAAAAAAGACCCTTCTGTGTCCCAGGACCCCATCAGGCCACATGGCCAGCCAGTGCTGTTTATCATAAGTCAGCCACGAGTAGAAAACCTTATGTCTTTATACTACAATTTAGATTAGGACCTAATGAAGGGGCAAGAAGCTGGTTTACTAAATAAGATCATTCAGTAATCGCAGTGCATTTGGTAGAAAGATTCTGAAGAAGTGAAGACGGAATTCTAGGCAGTACTACTGTCTGTTCTATAAATTGGATGTAAGGAGCAGGCTGATTTATAATTCAACAAACTCCCAAATTAGGCATCCCTTTTTCCCCCTTGCTGGTATTTAAGGAGGATTTTTTGTAATAACTAGCCACCTTATTCTTGATCATTCAAAATCTGGGTGAGAATTTTCTTAAAAGTCTTAGACAGATATATTTTAAACGTAATTCTATATTGGGAACATAAGTTATTATGCCACACATAAGCATAAACAATGCTTTCATGAGTTCAATTATACTTAATGAATTTCACACTTAGAGAGACAAGTTTAAGCAGGGTAGGCATAGAAATGTTTCAAAGATATGTTGAAGCCAAACTTGTAATTGACAGTCAGATATAGTGACAAAAGAAACACTAGACTTGGAGTTAGGAGACCTCTGTTTGAGACTTGGCTTTACCATTACTCTGTAAGGATCCTTGAGCAAGTGATTTAAAGTCTCCGAGACTCAGTTATTTGTAAAATGATGCCAGAATGATATTACTTGCCTTCTTTTATTGCAGGGTTGTTCTGAGGACAAAGTTAGGGAACAGGTGACAAAGGTACAGTGATATACAAATGGATGCTGTTATTATGGCAGCATCTAATATATATAAGGGTAAATGTCCTGAGCTGTGAGTGGGACAGATTCGCCTTTAGAATTGCTCTGCTGTTTGGTAATTTGGTGCTTTGGGCCAAGGCACCACAATCTTTTTGAATTTCAGTACTCTCATCTGTATAAAATAATCAACATCACAGATTTGTGAGAATTACATTAATGTAGATACTATGTTTAAATTTTTGTAAAATAGTGATGGGGTAGGAGTTATTATCTTGAACAGATTTCAGAAAGTTAGAAAAGAAATAGCCAGAGATTTTTTATGTGTTCCCAAACATCTTAATAAGATAAATTACTCGTAGAATGTTAGAATGCTAGAAGAACCCTTTGAAGGTCATCTATCTTATCCTGCTCATTTTAAGACAAGGATCACCTCCTAATACTTTTGTCAATTGTGCTCTGTTTATATGCATAGATGATAACATCTCACCAGCATCATCAATTGTAAAGGATAGCAACTGTCTCTCAATCACAATAGATACAGATTTCTGAAAATGTAAAGCCATGTCAGAGAAGAACTCTGGAGCTAGTATCGGGCTGTGAAAAGAATTTGGGCTTTGGCCTGGTGTGGTGGCTCACCGCCTGTAATCCCAGTACTCTGGGAGGCTGAGGCGGGTGGATCACGAGGTCAGGAGATCGAGACCATCCTTGCTAACATGGTGAAACCCCGTCTCTACTAAAAAAAAAAAAAAAAAAATACAAAAAATTAGCCGGGTGTGGTGGTGGGCACCTGTAGGCCCAGCTACTCGGGAGGCTAAGGCAGGAGAATGGCGTGAACCCAGTAGGCGGAGCTTGTAGTGAGTCAAGATCGCACCACTGCACTCCAGCCTGGGCGACAGAGTGAGACTCCGTCTCGAAAAAAAAAAAAAGAAAAGAATCTGGGCTTTGTTGTGAAAAGTTGAGATGGAATCTTGCCCCTGTCAGTTGCTAGTTTGTGACAGTGAAATATTTACTTAGTATTTTGTGGCCACATAGCTATGCTGTTTTTGTTGTTGTTGTTGTTTTAACCTACCATTGTTGTTTTAACCTACCACATAGGCTATGTCTGTGTCTATACTTAAACCTGACTGGCTCTCCATTTTTGCATATCATTCTTTGGATCTGAGATGTGTTTGATTTTTATGCTATTTATACTAATGATTCTTGACCTTCTCTTTCTTGTCTCTGACACATTTGAGATTGGGGATTACAATAGTGATCCCTGAATATTGCAGGGGTGCTTGTGGCAAATCAGCATCTAGGAGTTGTAGGTCAGGTGTACTTTGAAAAGACTTCCTTTTTAAGGCTGGTTTAGGGACTCACACATGAGCTATAATTTTTTTTTTTTTTTTTGAGATGGAGTCATGCTCTGTCGCCCAGGCTGGAGTGCAGTGGTGCGATCTCAGCTCACTGCAACATGAACTATAATTTTTAAAACTATAATTATTTTGGGTCACATGTCATGTTTTTCTTTCATTGTTGATTTTGTACGGTTGAATTTATCTATATTGGTGTCTAAAAAATTATTTGAAAGCTAACTGGACAGTATTTTAATGTGAAATTGTAAAATAGTTTTAAGTGTATTCCCATGAGAAGAACTGTTCCAAAAAAAAAAACTGGAAAATAATATTTTATCATTGACCCAGTAAAAACAAGTGCAAAAAAAATTTATGTTCACAATCAAGAATAATGACCTTTGTGCACTTTTTAGAACACAGTATTGAGAGATTTCATAGTTTATATATTGACTTTATCTTTGACTTATTGAAAATATTGTTTTCATCCTTATTGGGTGTCCTGGAAAAATACCGAAGTTGATCCTTAAATTTGAAAAAAGAAAATTCAAAAGCAAGTATTTAGTTCTGGATTCTAATGGTACTAGACTAGGAAATAGAAGATTGGTAGGTAAAGAAAATAATGTATATGAAATAGTATATGAACACAGAAGCATAAGATATTTGTGTTCCTACATTGAACACAAATTCAGTATGCATTTTCTGTCTTTTTGCAGCAGTTCAACTTGGGACGTGTATTTCTTTCTTTTTTTGTTAAATAAATGAACAGAATTTATCCCTTGATCATCTGTAACATAGTTTCATTGTAACCAATAGTCTGGGCTTTCACTTGAATGTTTTTTTAATGAGTTTATGTGGAGATGCTTTGCATTTTTCTAAATTTTGGCTACACTAATTAGAGAGTGGGTATTACGAAAAACTGACAGGCAGTTTTAAAAAATATTAAATGAATTGGTTTTGAAAAGGGATACAAGTGTGTAGTTTTACATTTTTCAACTTGTTTTTACATTGCCCTTTAGATGTTTAATATTTTGTAATGAAAGTATGTGGTTTTTCTTTTTTTTCTTTTTTCTTTTTTTTCAAAAAGAAAACAATCGGGTAAAAATCTGAGAAATATTTTCAGTTGTCCAAGGCTAATGTTGACTTAAATAGATTTAGGTCTTCATGGTTGACAGCTGCAGATAATTAGCTTTTTCTTTCTTAACAAAGAAAGCAAATGGAGCTGCAAGACATTCATTGCCTTTTCTGTCATCATAATAATAATGTATGTATTTAACTCCTGCAGTTCCTTAAATTGATTTAGTGCTAAGCTGCCTACATTACATATAATAGGAATGACAAGTGAAAGCTGCAGCACATATTTGCGTGGCAAAAGGGAGCAGTGATTGACAGCAAAGTTTCTCTCTACAAGAAATAGCAGTGTTGTGGAGCTCAAAAAGGGCCAGATACATAATTCTTAAAATTGTAGAGCAGATTCATGAAATGAGTTTTAAAAAGTGATTGCCACTTGGTGTACTTGAGTGTCTTTGTGTTTTTGGCTCTGGGTGAGGGGCACAGATGGACAGAATGCCACCTGACTGCCACATATCAATAAATTCCTTTTAAGTATGTTAGTATTTGTAATTTAAGAATGATACTTACAAATTTTAGATCAAATTATGTCTCTGTACTCAGTAACTGAGTCCTTTAGCTATAACAATTCACTGTATTTGAAGAAGCCGAATAATACATCTATTCAAATAAGGATTTTGAAGGCCCTAAATTGAGTTATCTTTCATGGAAAATACCCATTTTTACATGTCTGTAAAACTTGAGGTATCACTTCTGGAAAGGTAATCACATAGGATTGGTGGTTTCTTTTGGTCAGACAGTAGCTAAATACGATCATCTTTCAAAAGTACTCAAAAAATATTCTGGCTTTCTTTTGTTCCCATGACACATACCCAGAAGCCATGGTTGAAAGGACATTTGGTGATTGCTGCTGCATGATGCTCTGTGATGAGCCTAGAGTGCTGGGCTTCATATTATACCACGGAAATGTTTCTTATTTTGTTGACAACTCTGTGTCTGTGGGAGGCGGGGAGGGGAAGCCCTGTGTGTGCTTGTACACTGGCAGCCTCTACTGGCCATTGCAAAGAGCAGCATTGGCCTCTGTTCTTTCCATTCCAGGTTGCATATGCTTTACTTGGGTTTAGCTCTTTCTTCTTTGGTCCTCACCCTCTTTGTTATCCTCTTTTGAAAACTAGTTATTCTGTTGGATGTCTTGATTTATAATTATTAAAGAGCTACTAGTCCAGTATTTTCATTAATAAGTTAATATCATAAGTGAATGGAATTCTTCAGGACCTTAGAAGAAGTTATGAATATAACCTTTCCTTAAGAAATAATTTTCATGTAAGAGGGAAGATAGATTCATCTTTATGTAGGTTTTAAAATACTTTCTCAGTTGCAAGCCTTAATGTATGATATGGAGATTAGTCATTTACTTATGATGGACAAATAACCCCGATGCCCTGAAAGAAAGCCTTGGCTCAGTGATAGACTTAATTACACACACACACACGTACACACACATACATATATATGTGTGTGTGTATATATATATATATTTCTTTAGATTAGGTATATCAGCTCTCTCTTAGAGGTTTCCAGGAAGTGGGCATAAACTCTTATTGGGCTTTATGCATATGAATACCTCTGGGGGTTGGATAGAGGGTGGTGTCTAGGCTTTAAGTCTAGACAGAAAATGATAAGTATTTGTAAATAAAAGATCCAAGGATGGTAGTAAACTGGATTATTCTGTTTCAGGGATAGAAACTTATAAAATGTTTGATCTAATATCTTTGACTTTGGGCTATAATTTGACCACGGTAGATGATTTCCCCAATAAAATAGACTCATTTCTTGACATTTACATTTTATCAGTGGCTCTACTTACTAATCACCTAGTTATCTTTGAATCTCTTGGTATTTTCAAATAAGACATCTAATTGAATCTTTTTATACAAAGTCCTGTATCCAGTGGCTTCCATTCCTACTGCTACCACCAATTCCTAGATTATTACAGTAACTTTAGGTTAGTGCGAAAGTAATTGGCAAAAGCCACAATTACTTTTGTGCCAACCTATACTAATAGATTTCATTTTTTCCATGTTCTTTATCTTTTAATTCAGCCCGTACAACCTAGCCATATGCATTTGACTAAAACATTGCTTTTATTGCATCACATTTTTTTCTTTTAATAATTTATTATTTGCTTGAGAAAATGAAAAGGACTAAAGGATATAGCCAGTAGAGACAAGGAGCATGGAGCTAGGAATAGGAAGATGTGGGATTTTTGCTTCGATTTTGGCTATATGACCTTAAGCATATACGTATACCTTCCTGAGTCTCTGTTTTTCTGTTATTTAAAATTATTTGTTGCCAAGATTGGTTAAAATCTTGCCATGAGTTCTTTAGAACTCTATTTTCCTGCTACAGAGTAAAAAGACAAAATTTCTTAGTCTGGAATTTCTTTTCAAACAGCTCATTTCTGTACTATGCATGGCATATAATTGGTACTTAATAAATGCTGTTTGAATAAATTCTGTACTTCCAATCTTGTATTTCTTTCTTATTTTCCAACTCAAATATGTTGTCTCTACTCTGACCACTGAAAATGTTGTTCATATGGTAACAGCTGCATCATTCTCCTGTTCTTTGCCCTGCTAAGAATGCTGTCCTTCACTTTTTTTTTCAAATCCTGATTTTTAGGAATACTCAAGTTCCCCCATCTCCTTTGAGTCCACTTTTGCTTTTTCTTTTTTTCACCGTAGCAATACTTACTATCTTTACCACTCACTGCTCTATTTTGAGATATATAGTATCTTGTATTATTAATAAAAATGCCCTGTTTGAATACCTTCTCTTCTTTGTATACTGTAAACTCCTGTAGAATAAGAATAATAGCTTTGATTTTTGTAGTTACTCTTTAAGGATATTTTCACTGAACTTGTAATATATCCAGATTAACATATGGGCCAAGTGCAGTGGCTCACGCTTGTAATCTCAGTACTTTGGGAGGCTGAGGCAGGTGAATCACCTAAGGTCAGGAGTTCAAGACCAGGTTGGCTAAAATGGTGAGACCCTGTCTCTACTAAAAATACAAAAAAAAAAAAAAAAAAAAAAAAAAAGTTAGCTGGGTATGGTGGTATATGCCTGTAATACCAGCTACTAAGGAGGCTGAGGCAGGAGAATCACTTGAACTCAGGAGGCGGAGGTTGTGATGAGCTGAGATCATGCTACTGCATTCCAGCCTGGGAAACAGAGTGAGACTCTGTTTCAAAAAAAGAAAAAAAGCAAAACAGATTAACATATAAGAAATGGTTTATATTTGCCACAAGATATTAGAACAAGGATTGGCAGGTTGTTGGAAGTGAGATACTAAGATGCTGTCAGACTACTGATACTCTTGATTTATAGGGATAAATAATTCAGATTGCAAGGGCTTTGGGGAAAGTTCCCCTCTGGAAAAGAATGACCTGCATATTGTTATGAGTTAGTGATTCTTCTATTTTAATAAAGTACCCCTTTAACATATAGATACCTTAATTAGGAACAGGTCCTTATATACCAATATTGTTTCCTTGTGAATATAAATTAAGTGGTAAAAGGCATAGAAGTCATAGGGGTGAGAGAGACGCTTACTTTTCCACTGATACCTTTTGAATGTTTTTTTTTTTTTAGTATTTACATTTTTACCTGTTCAGATCTAACAAATTGGAACTGTTTCTTGGATGGGTAAGTTATCAAACATTCCCACCAGTATAAAAGTCTTCAACATATATTTAATTGCTTTTATTTGTTAAATCAGCTTTATTGGGATGTAATTTACTTACAGTATAATTCACCAATTTTAAGTGTACAATTTGATGAGTTTTGGCGGATGTATACAATTGAGTTCCACCATTACAACCAAATATGGATCATTTCCATCACTCCCAAAAGTTTGTTCCTGCCCTTTTGTAGTCAATCCTTTACCCCATCTCATTGCTCCTGGCAACCACAGATCTACTTTATAGTACTACAATTTTGCTGTTTCTAGAATTTTATATAAATGGAATCATGCAGTATGTAGTTTTTGCACCTGGCCTCTTTTAGATTTTACCTGTATATGTATCAGCAGTTTGTTCCTTTTTATTGCTGAGTGGTAGTTTACTGTGTGGCTATACCGCAGTTTGGTTGTTCTGATAACTATTTGATGGAATTTTTCTTTTTCAGGGTTTAGCTATTATGAATAAAACAGTTATACAGACACAGTGTTATGCAATTTAAGTGTTTTTATGGACATATGTTTTTATTTTACTCGGATAAATGTGTACGAAGCGATTGCTGAGTCATATGATAAGGGTATGTTTTAACTTTTCTGAGTAACTGCCAAACTGTTTTCCAAAGTGGCTGTACCATTTTGCATTCCTGCCAGTTGCTCTACATCCTTGTCAACACTTGGTATTAACAGTTCTTTTTATTTTAGCTATCATTCTAATGAAGGTGTAATGGTAACTCATTACAGTTACATTACTTTGTATTTCCCTAAAATGATTAATTTTTTGAGCATTTTTTCATGTACTTTTTGGTCATTTGCATATATTCTTATGTAAAGTGTCCAAACCATTTCCCTATTTTTTATTTTCATTTTTATTTATGAAGGCAGGAGTGCAGTGGCATGATCACAGCTCCCTGCAGCCTTGACTTCCCAGGCCCAAACAATCCTCCCACCTCACCCTCTGAGGAGCTGGGACCTTAGGCGTGTACCTCCATGCCTGGCTAATTTTTTTAACTTTTTGTAGATAGTGGGGTCTCCCTATGTTGCCCAGGCTGGTCTTGAACTCCTAGGCTCAAATGATCCTCCTGCCTTGGCCTCCCAAAGTGTTGGGATTATAAGCATGAGCCCCAGTGCCCAGCCCCTAGTTTTAAAAAAACAGTTCTTTGTTTCCTTCATATTGAGTTCTGTATATATATTTACATATTCTGGATACAAGTCCTTTATCAGAGATATGTTTTCCAATTTTTTTTTTCCAAGTCTGTGGGCTTGTGCTTTCATTTTCTTAAGTGTGCCTTTTCAAAGAATAAGTCTTTAATTTTGATGAAGCCCAATTTATTGATATTTTCCTTTGTGCTTTTTGTGGAGTGCTAAAGATTTTTATCTAAACGAATATCATTTAGATTGCCTTGTATGTTCTTCTAGTAGCTTATGATCTCATTTTTAGGCTTATGATACATTTTGAGTTAATTATTGTATATGATATGAGGTGTTGTATCTTTCCAAATGGGTATATGATTGTTCCAGTTCCATTTGTTGAAAAAGACAATAATTTTTCCATTTACTTACCTTAGCGTTTTCATTGAAAAATCAATTGACCATATATATGTGTGGGTTTTTTTCCATTCCATTTTTTAATTACTGTCTTTATGACAATACCCTATTTTCTTGATTATTGTAGCTCATAATCTTACAGTTAAGTAATATATAAGTCCTCCCACTTTCTCTTGTGTTTCAAAATTGTTTTGGTTACTTTATGTCCTCTACATTTTCATATACATTTTTAAAAGCCTACTGGGATTTTGATTGGAATTGCGTTGACTCTATAGATCTGTTTCAAGAAAATTAATATATTAAACAATATTGGGTGTTATGATCCACGAACATGATATGTCTCTTTCTTTACTTAGGTCTTTAATTTCTCCTACCAGTGTCTTGCAGTTTTTAGTGGATAATTCTTGCATATATTTTTTGTTAAGTTTATTCCCATTATATATTTAATACTATTATAAGTGACATCACATGCTATTGTAATGCTAGCAATGCAATATTAGCAATGCTAGTATTGAAATACAATATGATTAGTATTGAAGTATGGTACACTTTTTATATTTTGACCTTGTAACACTGTAATGTTACTAAATGTACTATTTCTAATAGCTTTATTTAATTTTTGGTAAACTCTTAAAAATGTTCTGCATAAACAATCATGTTGTCTGCAAATAAAGGCAATTTTTACTACTTCTTTTCTAATTTGTGTGCCTTTTATTAATCTTTCTTACCTTATTGCATTGGTTAGGAACTACAGTGTTGAGTAAAAATGGGGAGGGAGGATATCCTTGCCCTCTTATATTAGAAAGAAAATATTCAGTCCTTCCCTATGAAGTATGATGTTAGCTATAGTTTCTTTCTGGATGCCTTTTATTAGGCTGAGGAAATTCCCTTCAATTGCCAGTTTGCTGAGGGTTATTTATGAGTGAGTGTTAAATTGAGATGACCTTATACTTTTTCTTTTAGTCTGTTAATCTGGTGAAATATCCTGATTGATACTCTAATGATAAAGCAACCTTGAATTCTGGGATAAATCCCATTTTGTCATTATCTGTTTATATGTATGTTTCTGGGTTTGATAGGATTTTGTTACAGATATTTTGTTATTTGTCTTCCTAAGGGATATTGGTCTGTAGTTAAATTTTCTTGTAGTATGCTTGTCACTTTTTTCCTTTTTAAACAGGGTAACACTGGTGTCATAAAATGAGTTGGAGAATGTTGCCTCTTTTATTTTCAGGAGGAGTAAATCCCAACTTAATTATGAATTGGAAAACACAAAAGTTCACTTGTGGCACTCAAACAACTTATTTCTTGTCACTGAAATAAGAAATATCTTAATATGTATTAAAGGGTGTGTTCTCCCTTTCAGATGTTCTCCAAATGATTATTTGTATGTAAAAACAAAAAGTAAAACAGAAAATAAAATAGCTTATGTAGGTATGCTTATATAAGCCTTTGTAAAAATTGATATGCAAATTAAAATTTAACAGCTTTGGATATTAATTTAATATCAATAAGCCATAGATATGATATATGAAAATATATTCACAGATGTTAATACTTATATTATTTTGTTTTTGTTCACGTAAACATTTTGTGAAGTCTCTTGTACATTCTCATTAAGTCATACTTTGTTTATATTTCAGCTTAACAACTTGTCAGTGGTAATTGTTATGTTACATTAAATTAAAAAATTCTTTTTCTAGCATAATATTGTTCTACTAACAGTTCTTTGTGGCAGGAAACTATTCCTTGAACTTGCAGTAGTTCTTAAATTGTATCCCATTTAGATGAGAAAACTGATAGATGTATTTAGATTGCTTAGTCACTGATTTGACCTCGTTGGATGACTTTTTACATGTTGCTGTTAAAACTGTTCTATTTTCATCCAAAGCACATTCTGTGAACTTTAGGATCAGGATTTCAAATGCTGTCTACCATCTAACATGGTATCTGTTAAAATTGTTTTGGATGATTGGGAAGTTGGATTAAATGAATAAAAATGGTGAACTTTATTGGGTGACAAACATGAAACTCAATTTATATTTTTTTGTGATGAAAATAGCTTGTTGCTCTCTTATACATTTAAAAATATTAGAATTTTAACCTTGTGAAGAGCTTTATAAACATTTGCTACATGTATTTTATCTATCTAGTTTAGATAAATATTATTGATATTAAGTAAATATTTTAAATAAATATTAATGAGAAAGAAAATAAGAAATAGTAAATCTCAGCGATGGATGTTAAAATGTACCAAAACTACCAGATTTTATAAATTGTGATAACCTGTCATAAGAAAAATAATCGGTGAGAACATTAAATACATTGGAGTAAGACTACAGGAGAAGTATTGAGAGGCGTTTATAGTTCTCTGTTACACATATAATAAAAATAATATGTTGTTAGGAAATTGGTTAAGTGATTAGGGAAGCATTGTCTTTTCTCACTGTAGAAATAGAAGCATGTATACTTGGAAATGGCAAGAAAATAGTACAGTGTTTTGAAGCTTTTTTTTGATAGTGGGCATGTGTAGCCTATAACTACCTAAGCCTGGGATGGGGTTGGGATGGGATTAAGGGAGGTAAGGTACTAGCTCTGAGAGTCTATGAAATCCTGCTTCATTTAAAGTAGATCAAAATGAACTAAGTGACATGAATAAGGTTTTACAATGACTGAGTTTATCAGTTTCAAGTTTAGAGCTAAGGAAAGTAAAATTGAACATTGAAAATTACATTTTTTAAAATGTTGGTTTATCTTATTTGATGAGTATAAGGTAGAGGAAAACTGGGCAAATAGGGTGATGATTGTTTTATGGAACAAGGACTTTTTAAAAATAATATTAAATCTATTATGTGATGTTGTTAAAATATTAGATTATTTAGTTTCATCCATGCATAGATTGAGGTGTAAGAGGATTTGTGTTCTTAAATTGGTGTTGATTTAATTTGCATCTCATAAGAAAATTGAGCATTTTAGTAACATATAATTTAATTTGTAGAGCCCAGAATAGATTTAGTATCTTTTCTAAGTACCTGTTCTGTAACTTTTGGGTTTTATTGGCCCCTGCCTTCCATTGTCCAATTTGTCACATTCCCTATAATAAAGCTGATGAATTTGTGTATTCATGTCTAAGCTGGGTTGTAAGCCAGAGTAATGGTAGAAGGCAAGAGAAAGATGCCAGACTAGGGTCCTTTGATATGTAACCAACCATCTTTTGAAGTTGAACATTTGTTATAATAAAGTTTTTTTTTCTCCATCATGTCACTATATCATTATTTAAAACCCCTTTCCTCGATTACAAAAGCAACACATACATTACGAAGAGGAAAGGAACTACGCCCATACTCTCACCATCCATGGATAACATAGATGATAACCTTCTTTAGGTAAAATACTTTCAAAATGAAATTGTATTAGAGTTATTATTGGAAGATGTCCTCTTTTAAATTCTACCTTCTATCAAACTATAACTTATTCTGAGTAAAATGGATAAGAATGTAGTAGGATGAGATAACTAGGGGCTGAAGTGATAATTCAAGAGAAGATTGAGAAGGAAAAGAATCCCCATGAAATTACTGCAGCACAGAACAAAAAGGGAAGAGCAAAACAAAAAATTCTGACTCTCATGAGTGTGTCTATGGAAATGTAAAGTTATATAAATAAGTATTGTTATGTATTATGTATACTTTCACTTATTATTCATAAAATTTATTTTGATTCAGGTCGCTTTTTAGTTAGCTCACTGCATCCAAATGTAAAACAATGTCTTCATAATAGAGGGGTGCCCAGTAAGTGCTCCAATTTTAGGTTTTCCAGTCCTTTATTCTCAGAATTTAATCAGTGGGATCTTGTCCTGAAACTTACCATGTGTCTTCCACTTTTCACAGATGTGGTTGGGGTGGAAATTCTTCCTGTTTATCTGAATGAGAACCCCTTGGTAAAATTCCTTTGATTCTGAGATAACTAGATGAAATGTGTTGCATAAATCATGTCACAGCAAACAGTTGTCACCTGGCACTAGAGCTTGATGAAATTTAAAAGTGTTGGCTCATTGCCTGTAGTGTTCAGTTACAGTTCTATAGAAAGTCTGTTTGTACAGATGAAGCAGTTCTTGGTGTAATGCAAGATTCATCTCTCAAGTGATAGGGCGCGTATGAGTTTATTCCAGAGATCTTTACTCTGAGCTCCCAAGACATACTCAGAGGGGCATTATTTTAATTTCTCATTGCTCTCCCTTTGGCACACTTACAAGAAAATGAACAGATCTTCAATTTGGTGAAATTCTTAGCATTTATTTAATTCAGTGTCTACGGCAATGCAGGAATGTTTTCAATGCTATTCTTTGCAGATAATCAAATTTGAGTTTTAAGATGCTGCTTTTGTCTGTAACTACTTATTCCCTGTCAGCTCTTGTCTTCACTTTCTTCTACTACCAAAGTTTCTATATCCATCTTTACTTATTGGTAGCTTAGTCTTATACTTAGCTTTTTCTTACAGAATAATAAAGATCTATTAAGCATGTGTAGAAAAAGGGTAATGAACCCATGTTCATTGACTGCAGAAGAAACTATAACTACAGGACTGTATTCTTTACACTGTGCCAAACTTTATTCCTAAAAGCTACATTAGATTTTGCCATTCCCAGACTTTAAAACCTTTGTCACCTATAGGAAAACATACAGACTTTGGGGGTCATAAAACAGGTGTATATCTGCTTTAAAAAAAAATCACTTTGTTTCTATTTCCCACCCCCATTACTCTTCTACTCCATAGGTAAATTCTGGTGTTTCTGATCTGAATCCTTTTATTTGTATGTGTGCTTGTAAGACATGTAGATTTATTTTGTGTGCAGACAAATACTGGACGTGCCTGTATTTTAAATTTGTATTCCTTGTGTTATGCTCTAGACATTATTTATTTTGACCTCAGCACTGTTTTAAAGATCTTGTCTATATCAATGGCATACATCTGGATTGCTGCTTCTAACTGCTGCATAGTATTCTGTAGAGAGCACTTGCTTCATTTTATTTATTCTATGTATTGGTGACTTTACATTACAAGGCCTTTTTAATAACTGACCCCATATTTTTAAGTTATCTCTTGGAATTACACTTCATGCGCCTTAAATCCTAGCTGCATGAAGCCCATCATTCCTGCATGAAAACAATGTCCTTTTTTATATTGCCATGGCTTTGCACATGCTGTTCCCTAGGATACTTCCAGTCTTCTAATGACTGCTTCCTCACGACTCAACTCAGATGTCATTTCCTTGATGAAGACTTAAGCAGCTATTTCATGCTTGAGCTAGTTGCTCTGTACTCTGCTCACACAGCACTTATTTTTATCTTGGGAATATAGAAGCCTACAATTCCACCTAGCAGTCTATATTTCTGTCTAGATTCCTTGAAGACAGCGACCAGATAGATCTCAGGTATCTTTGTATTCTTTACTCTAGTTTGGTGAATTGCATATAGATGGCAATCGGTAAAACATTCATTGAATGAATGAAGTGTGTGGAGTTCCTTAAAGTGAAATACTGACCATATAAGCAAAAATGATTCTCATAAGTAAGAAAAGGTTGGGACACAAATACAAATGTCTTATAAAACTGAGAGAATGGCACACAGGAAGCTGAATCCTAAAATGAATTGAGGCTTGTAAAGATGCTAAGTACTAGAACATGTTCAGATCATGAAAAAAATAATAATAGAATAAACTACTGTTTGGGACAGATGTAATACTGGATAGTGGGGTGAAAGCAGAGTTATGGAACTCCTGGGTTTTTAATTTCTCTATCAAAAGAAAATGATACTCAAATTTAGTAAAGAAGACTAATGACAGTGGCAAGGGAATTGAAGTTAAGAAAGGTAAAGCAATGATGAGAAAGCACTTTTTTGCTCTCAACTAGTTAATGTCCTAGGATTAAATGACTTGCAAATATGAATGGTTAGGTAATCTTTGAACCATTATGACCAGTAACAGAGATGCCAGAAAACTAAAGATCATGCAGATACTGTTTTTATTTTCAAAAAAGAGAGCAAAAGGTAGAATTCTCCTATTTTAAGATTAGTAGGTTTTATGTTTATCCTTGGGACAATTCTTTTCTTTTCTTTTTCCTTTTTTGTGAGACGGAGTCTTGCCCTGTTGCTAGGCTGGAGCGCAGTGGTGCGATCTCGGCTCACAGCAACTGCTGCCTCCCAGGTTCAAGCTATTCTCCTGCCTTAGCCTCCCAAGTAGCTGGGATTACAGGTGCATACCACCACACCCAGCTAATTTCTGTAGTAGAGACAGGGTTTCACCATGTTGGCCAGGATGGTCTCGATCTCTTGACCTCATGATCCGCCCGCCTCAGCCTCCCAAAGTGCTGGGATTATAGGTATGAGCCACCGCACCTGGCCCTTGGGACAGTTCTTTAACTGATGATTAGACAGATGACTTGTGAGGACTTGAGCAGTCCTCTAGGGACCACATGGGCTTACTAGGAGTGTGTCATGTTAAACATGTGGCTTTTTTTTTTCCCATGTAGGTGGAGTAAGTTGATTTAGCAAGGTTTCAGACAGTGTCTCATGAAATGTTTATGAAATATTTAATAGATGGCCAAATTAGGAGTTAGGTTATTGGGCCAGGTAAATTAATGGGTGGTTGAAATAATTTGATGAATGAATTGATGTCAGCTTGGACAAAGGTATTTCTAGTGACATGACGTGGCTGTTTTTTTCACTTTGTTCTATTAATCATTTTTATCATGGACTTGATTAAACAGGCACATCACATTTTCATATCACATAAAGCTGGGAGCAAAAGCTAATAGTTTGGATGAGGGAATTAGGATTGAAAAAAGCTTAGCCATCTGAAATGATTACCTGAAACTAAGATGGTCTGTAATAATGATTAACATAACATTTTGCATATAAGTTTGTCAAATTATCACACTAGCCACAAATCAAGTGGATATGTTTTAAAAGAAATTCATATGAAGAGACCTGGGAAGTTGTGGTTTAACTGTCACTGCCATGTCCCACAGTGCCACGGTTAGACTGTGTCTCCTCCAAAAGTGAGATGTAGAAACTTAAGGGCCAATGTGATACTATTTGAGCGTGGGACTGGTCATAAGGTCATGAGGGCTCCTTCCCTTGTGAATGGGAGTAAGACCCCTATAAAAACAGCTTTACACAGCCTTCAGGAGCGTCCTCTTCTGCCTTCTGCCATGTGAGGACACAGTTTTCCTCCATTCTGGAAGATGCAGTCCTCACCAGACAACCAAATCTGCCGACACCTTGACTTCCAGCCAAGGATTGTCAGATGTAAGTTTTTGTTCTTTGTAAATTACCCAGTCTCAAGTATTGCTCTGTCAGCACAAACTAAAACACAAGTGTAGACTGTTTTAATAGCAGTGAAGTACTTGGAATGGGGAAGTGCAGTCTCTGTACTGATGAGAAGATACCATTGTATTCATTTATGGTTTCCAGGTTTTAAGAAGTATCTGGGAAGTTCATTACAAAAAAATATTTCGAAGAATCAGAATGGTTTCCTAATATAACTTTTGTGTGTGTAGTGTAGAGAAATTATTAGAATAATAACTTTTCAGATACTTAAGGCTGAAAGAATTAACCTAGTTCTATATTTGCTCAGCTTTTAAATCATGTATTTACCGGCAGGCTGAAAATTGTGCCAAGCATTGGGGATATAATAGTGACTAAAAACAGAAAAACTGACCTCCTTTTTACTCTTTATGGCACTGACAGTCTGATGGAAAAGGTAGACATTAACCAAGTAATTACATGAGTAAATGTAAATTGCAGCTATGATAACTTCAATGACGTAGAAGTATACGGTGTCATGAGAAAGAGTATATAGTAGGAGCATTTGATTTGCTTAGTAAGGGAAGGGAAGGGAAGGCTTGCCTGAGTTAAGAAAGAATATGCATTGACTAGGTGAAAAGGAGTGGAGAGGGATCTAGGGTGAGTAAGCATGGTGCTTAAGAAAAACAGCCTGTCTGATGTGCACAGAATCTGCTCTAAACCTGAAACGGTAGGAAGGAATGAGGCCACTCAGCCTTTAAAGACCTTGGTAAGAAGTCTATTCCTTACCTAGAAACAGTGAGAAACATTTGCTGGTCTTACATAGAAGAGTACCTGATTTAAATTTGGAAGATATTTCTGGCTACCGTGTGGGGAATTGGCTAGAGAGGATTTGGTAAAACATCTGAGGAAGAATTCCAGTTGGGTGGATGAGGGGGCATTGTGCTGCAAGAAATGGGACTTGTCAGGGAAAGTGGAACTTAGTTCTGAAGATGAGGTAGGAGACAATGAAGATACATTTAGGGGCAGGAGACTTGGGTATGAGTCTCAGTTTTACCATTCATAGCTTAGTGGCCTTGTGTAAATCACATTATTTCTGTGTCCCTGATTTAATTGTACCACATTTTTCCCATAGGTTTTGTTGAGATTAGATGATTTGATACACATGTGAATGGCTTATAAACTGTAAAGCATTATATAAAATGAAAGATTTGTGGGGAAAAAAATAGTCAATAATAGCCATTATTGGACAGGGTAGCCTAGTCATAGAATGGGATTTTTTCAGTTGTTCCTAGTCTTAACTAGTTGGAATAGGTGATTCTTTAAGATTTTTATCATTGTAGTTTCACATTTCCCTATCTCTTCTCAGTTGCTTTGGAGCATTTACTAACAAGGACAGCCCAAACATTTATAGCGTGTCCATGCTTTTTGGCTTTCTAGTGGCAACCAAGTAGCTTGATGTGATTTTAAATCAGTTTTACACATGCTCTTTCTCTTATATATGATCTCAGACATAAGAGGCAATTTAAGGAATCTTGTAGCAAAATCTAAAGCAAAGAATTAGAAAGTATAAAAAAATTCTGAATATATCTTTTGGTAAGGTAGAACATACATATCTGAAGTTACATTCAAGTACATAGAGATATACATGTATTTCTTCTCTCGAGTGTTGCCTGTGTATATGTATGTGTTTGTGGGAAGCTATGCAAATACAGATCCTGTGAGTAGAAATATACCTTTAGTTTTTGAAATGGTTTATTTTACAACCCAAGATAAAATAGAAATCAGGGTAAAATATACTGTTTAGCTACTTTTTTGAGACAGGAAAGGAACGACATTCCTAATTCATAGCAAAGAGTGCGTATAGGTCACATTATTTATTCACATATTTGTGCACACAAAATCCACTCAAATATCCGTTTAAACAGCTAATATATTTATATATACTACTCTAACTTGTATTTTTACTGAAATTATTTGTGTATGTTATAACTAGTCTCAAAAACTGATGCCCAAGTTAAATGTGGACATACCTTTTTTTTACAGTGAACTAAAGCAAAAAGACTGGGGTATATTTAAAAATATATTTAAAATATTTAAAAAATCTAAATTTATGCCATCTTCTGGGATAATGCCAAAGACAATTTCAACTGTAGCACTCTGTATAATTAAACATGTTTTATGTCACTGTTCTTGGATTTTTTGTGCTTTATTGTTCATTAGAGTTACTCTTTTTTTTTTTTTGAAAAAAGAGTCTTGCTTTGTTGCCCCGGCTGGAGTACAGTGGCACCATCTTGGCTCACTGCAACCTCTGCCTTCTGGGTTCAAGTAATTCTCATGCCTCAGCCTCCCAAGTAGTTGGGATTACAGGCATGTGCCACCATGCCTGGCTGATTTTTGTATTTTTAGTAGAGACAGGGTTTCACCATGTGGGCCAGGCTGGTCTCGAACTCCTGGCCTCAAGTGATCCACCCGCCTTGGCCTCCCAGAGTGCTGGCATTGCCAGCATTACAGGCATGAGCCATTATACCGAGACAGAATTATTCAATTCTAAGTAGGTACGACTTCTGCATGTGTCTTAGGATTTGGGGCATTTCTATGCAGAAGAAATACTGTTCATTTTAGTTAGTTAGTGATAAGTATTTAGTTCCCTAATGAACTGGGAATAATAATTGCTGAAAACCAGTTACACTTGGGGGGTGTTTACACTTGGGAGTTACTTCTGGATCCACAGCTGAGTAGAAGACATGACAGTGATAAATCAGATCTCCTCTACAGACTTCCAGTTATACTGATAATGACCATAATAGATGGGCCTGTCACTAGGCTAAGAAATTTACATGTGTTTTTATTTAATCTTTCCAACAGTCTTATGGGATGTGGGTACTGTTATTCCAGTTTTGCAGATGAAGAAGCTGGGATTTAGTGAAGTTAAATAACTAGTAAATAGAGAGGGCTATGTTCCATCCTAAGTTGCTTTTGATTCCATGACTGCTATGCTATTTTGAAACGGCTGATTTGGTACAAAAGAACTTGATTGAAATCATTTTGGTCTAATCTCCTGGAGCCATGCTACTTTCTATGGTACTATATTAAAAAGAGATAATACACAGATAGCAGATACAGAGGTTGAAATCAGAAACCTATAGTATTCCCTGAGTAATAATGGATTTCTTGTTGCTTTTATAATAAGTTTTTAAATAGCTAATGCATACACATAGTAAAAAATAATTCAGATAGCCAGAGTGTCTATAGAGTGCAAAGTATGTCTTTTTCCCACACCAGCCTCCTATTCCCCCACACAGAAGCAACCATTGTATCTAAATTGTGGTTATTCTTCCAAATATGGTGTTAACATGAATTTATTTTTATTTTTATTTTGCCCAGGCTGGAGTGCAGTTGCACAATCATAGTTCACTGCAGTGCCAAACTCTTGAGCTCAAGCAGTCTTCCTGCCTCAGCCTCTGTAGTAGTTGGGACTAGCAAGCATGTGTCACCAGGCCCAGCTATTATTTTTATTATTTTATAGAGCTGGTGTCTCCGTATGTTGCCCAAGCTGGACTTGAACTCCTAGTGTCAAGCAGTTCTCCTGCCTTGGCCTCCCAAAGCACTGAGATTACAGGTATGAGCCACTGTGCCTGGCCATTAGCTGGTTTTTAAAAAATGACATTTGAGCATCAATTCTTAAGAAAACTAGAAGAGCCAGATCTTGTACCAGATTGACATCTGAATGGGCCAAGCTAGAGAAGGCTGGAGAAGGATGCAGATGACACACTTTGAGTGATGAGAATGTCAGATAGGGCATCAGCATTACCCACCATCCCCATAGGGGTAACAGAAAGCCCTTGCAGCAGGTTTGCCTTGTTTCATAGATGAGAAAATTGGTTATTTAGGTCATGTAGGTAGTTGCAGGTAGAGCAGAACTCAGATGCAGAAATATGCTTCTCATTTTTCCAGTTCTACTTCAGCACAAGTGACTTGTGGATTTGAGGGTATAACGAAGAATTGTACAATTGAAATTGTACAATTCCAAAATTGACTAAGGGTTTCTACTGGTAAGCCAAATAGCAAACTTCAGAAAGCCAAAGTCAGTAGCAGATACTAAAAAAAAAAAAAAAACTTTTAAAATACATCTTTTTATTTTAGAATAAATTTAGATTTACAGAAAGCATGTGAAGATATTAAACAGAGTTCCCATGTATGCTACACCCAGTTTCCCCTATTATTAATAGGTTTATCCACTATCAGGTTACTCTGGAAGGAAGTCACTATATGCAGCCCACACGTAAGGAGTGGAAGATTATGTATTACCTTCATGAGGGCTAAGTAAATTATTTGGAATGCTTCTGAACAAGAGATTTGTCTCTCATTTTGTTTATTTATTTTTTCAGTCAAAACTTATTTATTATCTTTTTGAGACTGTCTCTGTTGCCCAGGCTGGAGTGCAGTGGCATAATCGTAGCTCACTGCCGCCTAGACCTCCTGGGCTCAAGCCATCCTCCTACCTCAGCTTCCTAAGTAGCTGGGACTACAGACACACCACCATGCCCTGCTAATATTTGTAATTTTTGAGATATGGGGTTTCACCATGTTGCCTAGGCTGATCTTGAACTCCTGAGCTCAAGTGAACTTCCTACTTCAGCCTCCCAAAGTTCTGAGATTGCAGGTGTGAGTCCCTGTGCCCAGCCTCAGTCATTTACATATATAAATATGGCTCATGGATTATGTGATTTTTGGGTTATAATCCAGTACTACAGTTTTATTGCTCAAATTGTTCCAGCTTTGGCCATTGAGAGCTCTTTTAGTTGGCTTCTGTTTCTCTTTAACACACTTTCATCATTGTGTTTTATTTTTGTTTTCTTTTTTGAGCGCTTCTTCGCTTTCCTACACTGCAGGATGCTCCAGATTCGCCTTTTATATTTCCTGCTTCACTCCTAGAATCAGCTTTTTCTCCATGGAAGTCTGATTCTTTTTATTGGAAAATAGTATTGGAAACCAAGATCTGGGTGTCAGTTGTAATTGCAGCTCTTTTAAAACCAAATATTGAATAGAAAAGGAATTTTTAGCCATTTTCCCAGGTAGTACTAAATTAAGTCATTGCAATAATTTATTTAATTTCACTGGATTGAATGGAATGATCCTAAGGATTTTTAAGGGAAAATTCTAAGAATTCTTATTACTGTTTTCTGTTACTTTTTAAAAAAAATTCTGTACTTGATATCACTTGATTTGATTTTTTTTGTGTGTCCTTGACCAAAAAACTTGTGGCAAAACTTCAAAACATGGTAATTTGAAGCAGGTTGGGATTAACTCTGGGATATTGGAAAGACTTTAAACTCCATTAGGAAAATTAACAAGCATGTAGTCTATAAAAGACATGTAATTCATATTTATGTAAAGAATAATACTTTCTTCCACCTTCAGACATCTAAGATTTAAAAAAATGTTCTTTTTAAAAGAAAGAATAGTACTTTCTTTTTTTTTTTTTTTCTTTTATTGTAATTATTATTATTATTATTATTATACTTTAGGTTTTATGGTACATGTGCCCAATGTGCAGGTAAGTTACATATGTATACATGTGCCATGCTGGTGCACTGCACCCACCAACTTGTCATCTAGCATTAGGTATATTTCCCAATGTTATCCCTCCCCCCTCCCAAGAATAGTACTTTCTTTTGTATCACTAAACATTTCAAATTTGTGTATTGAACAGAGGATTGGGGAGAATGTTTTGTTAAGGAAAGAGAAAAACAAAAAAATAGTAAAAAAAAAGAGAGAAAAACATGACTTCTGAGCATAGTTAAAATACATTTTAACTATGTTTTATGTTGTTTTAAAGAGACATTCCTTGTTATATATCTCGTCTTTCTAACACCAGAATTGAGATTCTCTTAATCTGAGGTATTTTCACATAGATCAAACAACTCATTTTTAGAGGTTTTAAAGAGATTTATTTGTATGTGTGTGATTGCAACCTTAATAGTACTGATGAACCTTTTTGAAAGCTTATATTTTAATTTTATTTTTTTCTCTGCCTTGCCAGGCAAATACTGTCTTTAGCACCTACCATTTCAATAAACAAGTTGAATTTTACAGCCCATCAAGCAACCAGGTCGGTAGAACCACAGGATCTGACAAGTGAATGCATAAACTATAAAAACCAAAATCATTTTCAAAGAATTAACCAAATGTTTTTATCCTGGGCTACGATGATCACTATTTGTCCTAAACTTTATTTTAGTTTTCTGTGTCTTAGGTTTTTTTTTTTTTTCTTTTTTTTTTTTCTTGAGACAGGGTCTCGCTCAGTTGCCCAGGCTGGAGTACAGTGGTGTGATAATAGCTCACTGCAGCCTCAGTAATTGTAGTTTCAATCTCTTGGGCTCAAACGATCCTCCTGCCTCAGCCTCTGAAGCGGCTGGGACTACAGATATGCACTTCCACACCTGGCTAATTTTTTTCCTTTTTAGTAGAGACAAGGTCTTGCCATGTTGCCCAGGCTGGTCTTGAACTCCTGAGCTCAGGAGCTCCTTGGCCTCCCCAGTTGCTGGGATTACAGGCATGGGGCACTGTGCTGGCCAATTTTCCATATGTTAGTTTAACTGTAAAGAATAGTCTTTTAAATCAATGTGAATAGAAAAGTGTCAAATAAACTGATAGTGTACAGTTGTAATTAGAAAGAAGCACAGCACCAATGAGGAAAAGAACCAGGCAGGTAAAAACTGAGGCAAGGGTAAATGAAACCATCTCTAATAAATAAGCAAACATGACCAGTGCATAGAAAAACTGTGTGAGGCAGAGAAGCTCCAAGAGCTCTGGGATGAAAATAGCTGGAAATCCTCAAGAGGGATGGAGCTGAGCGTAGAGATGGGGAAATAATTTTGAAATGTTGAGACCTATGCTTGAAGAGCCTAGAAACAATGATCTTGGACACGACAGAAAGAAATTAAGTGTCTACAGTATGCTAGGTGTTGCTCTCCTATGTATTAATGATATCATTTAATTCTTACCTCTATTCTTTGAGGGAGGGTATTATTAGTAACAATTTGACAGATGGAGAAAATGAGGTACAGAGGGGGTTGAAAACATGCTGCAAGTCACATAGCAACTAATTGGGGGTAAACTCAAAGGGCCTCATTTTTAATTTTAAAGTAGTTTGGGGATAAAGATAATAGACAAAACCAACAAAGTGTAGCATAGGTGTAAATTCTTAGGGCCTAGGTCACCCATCAGTACTTCTTTGGAGTTTTCTGGGTTGAATTGGTTAAAAGAAAAGAGTTGAAAATTGTTACATTTAGATTTAGGTAGTTTATTGCAGTTTAAAAATGTGGTTTATGGCTGGGTGCAGTGGCTGACACTTGCAAACCCAGTGCTTTGGGAGGTCAAGGTGGAAAGATCACTTGAGGCCAGGCGTTTGAGACCAGCCTGGGCAACATAGCGCGATTCCTTCCTTACAAAAAATTTGAAGAATTGGCCAGATGTGGTAGAATGCATCTGTAGTCCTAGCTAATTGGGAGGCTGAGGCGGGAGGACTACTTGAGACTAGGAAGGAGTTTGAGGCTGCAGTTCAAGCTATGATGGTGCCACTGCAGTCTAGCCTGGGCGACAGAGTGAGGAGACCCTTCTCTTTTTTTTTAAGAAGAAAAAGAAATATGTGGGTTATAATAAGCTGCTGTATTGTGGGAGGGCCTCAGAATGGACAGAGGACTCATGGTGATACAGCTGATGTAGCAAATGGATTTGGGGATGTAAAGGTCAAAATGGAATTATTTGGTCCTTTTAATTACCGCTTAACACTTTGAACAGGATCCTTTGTCAAAATCCCTACCAACTGCAGAGAATGGTTTTTGACTCTCCTTTTTTGGAAAGGATCGTTTTTAAGAGATTACTCTTAGACTCTGGCAAAAGGATTGTTAGTCCATTTGTGAGTAGGAAAAAATATCTAAAACCACTGTGAATTGTAAGAATGTAATTTTTTTTAAATCATGTGTTTATGTTTACAGAGTAAATCTCAAGAGCAAATTAATTATATGTCTGTAGTTCTTGAAGTTAAGTAGGTTAAGTGAGGGAAAAGCATGATTTATTCTTGCTTTATTGCTGGCCAAATCTCTAGGCTGGCCATTTTTCCCTTTTAATAAAAATGCTTGTGATTCCTTGTCTTCCCATTAGCTCATAGTTGAGAGCTCTGTTAAGTTGTCTGTGAGACGGAGTATATTAGGCTTGCCTGATTAAAATTGTTCATGAGAGATCAAGCAGACAAGGGACTTTTAGCATAATTAAAAAAGCACTGCTAGCCTTTAAATATGAGATTTCACAGACTTTTGAATTCATATCCACCTGTAGGGAAGTGTGTTTATCTAATTAGATTCTGATTCTCTTATGAATGCTTCTTACTTAATTCATGCATGGTGTCCTTTCATTTTGTAGACTATTATCCCTTCATGCAGGAGACACAAAATATGCTTAATGGAACCAAATCTTGAATGAACTGAAATGTTTTCCTTGAAAGATCACAATGTGATAAGTTAAGAAATTGGTTACCTCCTTTTGTTAACCTGTGTATTTATAAAATGAGCAAGAACAAAGTTGAAAATAGTAAAAGAAAAAAATCAAAACAAATTGTATATCCTGTGTTCTCTGGTTAACCTGAGAAAATTATACCAGCTTTTGAGAAATAGTCTTCTTTTGTTTAATGGATGTCTTAGCCCAAAGTTTTTGTCTTTTCATTTTTCATTTCTCAACTTTTGCATTGCTGGGCTCTGAAATCATTCAGTTATTATTTCCATGTTACTATCATGTTTCAGAAAAAAATGATTATACTTAATGGAGTTTAAAATTGCTTCTTTTGTCCTTCTGAGGTAAAGTCCACTGTTATTGATTGAGTGCTTTATAGAGCACTTCAGTTTTTTTTTCCTGTGTGTTTTTTAAAAGACATTTTAATTCTTCAGAAAGGAATGCTTTTTAGCATAAATCAAAATGTTATTGCTACAATGAGGCAGCATGTTAGAAGAAAATTATCAAGGTGTGAATTTTTTTTAACCTACATGTATAAGGCATTGATTTCATAGACTAAGGGATTCTGACATGTGAACATTTCTTTAGAGAAGGCATTTTCCTCAACGAATAAGTAATGCTTTGTTTTCACCCAGAATATTGCTTTAGAACATTTCTCATGTAATTAAAATAATTTTTCCATTAGCTGAGAATTGTTCTCAAAGCTTCTTGATTTTTTTTTAAGTTCCATCTTATTTTGGATTTTTTAAAAAGAATTAGTTCTAGCCTGATTTTAACATAAAACAGCAGTGTCCAGCAAGAACCCAAATTATTTCCATTTTAAGTCTGTATGAGAGAATAGATGATAAAAGAAGCCCCTCAAACCAAAATGTACCATACGTTACCCCAATTTATTAAGATTGATTTTAGGAAACTAATCAAACATATTGATCAGGCATAAAAATATTTTAATTGAAAATCATAAAGAATTGAGAAGGAAAGGAGTCTGAAATTTTAAATGGTGAGAGTTTTATGTATGTTTTTTTTTTTTAAAGTCTCATTATCTGCAGAAGGAGTGCACTAAACAAGGTTACATCTTGAAATGGTAAAATCTCTGAATAGTTTTGTTTGTGGGAGGAGGTCACAGAAAGGTTATTCCTCTGGCTTTCTTCTTCTTGACAAGTAATCAGAGTAGTTCACAGATCTCCTGTTTTCCAACCATTTTACATTCTTCAGAATTAATTTTGCATCAAATTATATATTACCTTTACTTTTGATTAAATAAACTATTTTAATAGGATCACACAAGTAGGACAGATAGTAATAGTTGCTTCATTGAAGACTTCATTTAGGATGAAATAATATAAATTAATAAGGTATAGTTACATATTATAATTATGGCAACTTGTATACCTCTGTCCTATGCAAGTACTGTTTCTTTTATTTACTCCCCCAGTAACCCACTGGTTTGTGTATCAATTTGTTTGTTTACTCATCCACCTGCCCATTATCTTATCCATTCAGTCAATCAACATTTATTGAACTGTTCTCATATATCAGGCATCGGGCTTGGGCACTGGAGGTACAGGGATGAGTAACTGTCTTTGAGGAGATGTTTTTGCAGGAAACAAACCTACAAATAAATAATACCAGTATGAATAGAGTGGTGTACATGTAAAAGGAGGTACATCTAAATGTGACTGGAATGTCAAAGAAGACTTCACCAAAAGAAACAATATTTAAACTGATCCTGGAAAGATAAAAGTTCATTCACCAGGCCAGAAATCAGGGCATGCAGAGAAGTGAGAACAGCAAGTACAAATGCATTGCATTTTTAAAGGACTTTGAAAGATCTTAGTATGTCTAGAATACAGGAGAAATAACAGGAAATTATGCTGGAAAAGTAGGCGGGAAGATCTCCTATCCACCATGTTGACAAGTTTACACTTTGTAAGGAATTATAAGGCACGAAAGCCATCAAAACTGGATGCATAACATGAGAAAATTTGTATTTTTAAAAAATAAATTGGGTGGGAATATAGGAAATATTTGGAGAAGGAAGAAAGCATCTGTACGCAGTGATCATCAGATGGCCCTTCTTTTTTCAGTGAACTAGGAGTGATTTTGTAAGACTGGATTATGAAGCCAGATGGGCTTGACTTCAGATCCTCAACCTGCAGATCCCCTTAACTTCACTCACCCTGAGATATTTCATCTGTAAAATGGGAAAAATAGCTATCTTGAAGTATTGATAAGTTGACGTGTTCAAGATGTTTTGCTTAAATTTCTAGACCTATGATAAATATTCACTAACTAGTGGCTATTACTATTATGTATTGGACTCTTAACTGCTTAGAATTGCATAGTAAACATAAATGCTCCCTTCTCTCAATAAATTTATAATAACTTACTTTATGAAAAACACAAATAGAAAGACAAATACACATTAGAAAACATGTTTATCTTTGAAGATTTCTTTATTGCTTTCCCTACGTGAAAGATAACTCGGTTGAAGATTGACAAGTGCATTCATTAACCTACAGGCTCCCAAATACTTTAAACCATTCAAAATGTTGGGTATTGATGGCTTTAAAGTTTGATGAATGTGATTAAATGTATTTCTCCCCAAGTACAAACTATTTGTTCTGTTTTCCTAATGAGTGGCATTAAAGATCAGGAAGTACTGTCTGTCTCCTATCCCACATAGGAATTTCTCCTAGACCCTCACCTAACAAAGTGATCATTTGAGTTTCTGCTTCAACTCTTTCTGTGACTGAGAGAAAGCTTTATCTTACAAAGCAGTCCATTCCATGTTCAGACAGTTTCAATTGTCAGTATATTCCACTGGTGTAGCTGATACAGCTTCCTTTTAATTTCTCCTCTGTGGGTACTGATTCTCTCCTGAAGCCACACAGACCAAATCTAATCAGCATTTTACTTGCTGTGCCATCAGCTGTTTGGCAAATGCCAGGATTCCTTTTTTGAGGCTTCTCATTTCTAGGTTTAGTGTATTCCCAGTTTTGCCAGTCGTTGATTTTGTGAAAAACAGCTTTGTTGTGGTGTATTTGGCATACAATAAACTGCATACAGTTAACTTTTAATTTGATAAGTTCTGATGTAGTATATAGCTGTGAAACTAGCACTACAATCAAGATAGTGTATATACTATCACCCCAGAAGTTTCCCTGTGTCCCTTTCTCTTTCTCTTGCCTCTCCCTGCCCCACCAAGCTCTATCCCTCCTTACCCTTGCAATTTCTCTTCTGTTTTCTGTCACTATGCATTAGTTTACATTTTCCAGAACTTTATAATAATAAAATAATTTATTATTTAAATGGTGAGAGTTGTATGTATGTTTTTTTTTTTAAAGTCTCATTATCTGCAGAAGGAGTGCACTAAACAAGGTTACATCTTGAAATGGTAAAATCTCTGAATAGTTTTGTTTGTGGGAGGAGGTCACAGAAAGGTTATTCCTCTGGCTTTCTTCTTCTTGACAAGTAATCAGAGTAGTTCACAGATCTCCTGTTTTCCAACCATTTTACATTCTTGAGAATTAATTTTTGCATCAAATTATATATTACCTTTACTTTTGATTAAATAAACTATTTTGCACACAGAAAGTGTGCATTGTTTCTATGTGGCTTCTTTCACTTAGCAGAATTATTTTGAAATTCATCTATATTGTTGCCTATAATGGTAGTTCATTCCTTTTTATTGATGAGTAGTATTTCATCACATGGATATACCACAATGAATTTATATATTCACCTGTTGGTAGATAATTGAATTGTCTATTTATTGATTATCATGATTAAAGCTCTTATGACTATTGATGTACGTGATTTTGGACAAATGCTTTCTTTGGATAAATCCCTAGGCATAGAATTGATTGGGTGATATGGTAGGTATGTATTTCAATTTTTAAGAAACTCCCAAACTGTTACACAGACTGGTTGCACTGTTTTAGATTCCAACCAGCATTGTATGAGAATTCCAGTTTCTCTACATCCTTACCAACGGTTGTTGTGGTCAGTTTTTAAAATTTTAGCCATTCTATTATTAAAAAGTCAAAAAACAGCTGCTGGCAAGGTTGCAGAAAAAAAGGAATACTTTTACATCGTTGGTGGGAGTGTAAATTAGTTCAACCATTGTGGAAGACCGTGTGGCAATTCCTCAAAGACTTAGAGGCAGAAATACCATTTGACTCAGCAACCCCACTACTGGGTATATAGCCAAGGGAATATAAATCATTCTATTATAAAGATACATGCATGTGTATGTTTATTGCAGCACTATTCACAATAGCAAAGCCATGGAATCAACCCAGATACCCATCAATGATAGACTGGATAAAGAAAATGTGGTACATATACACCATGTAATATTATGCAGCCATAAAAAGAATGAGATCATGTCCTTTACAGGGACATGGATGGAGTTGGAAGCCATTATCCTCTGCAAACTAACACAGGAACAGAAAACCAAACACCACATGTTCTCCCTTGTAAGTGGGAGCTGAATGATGAGAACACATGGACACATGGAGGGGAACAACATTCACTGGGGCCTGTTGGAGAGGGTTGGTGGTGGGAGGCAGGGCATCAGGAAGAATAGCTAATGGATGCTGGGCTTAATACCTAGGTGATGGGATGATCTGTGCACCAAACTGTCATGACACACATTTACCTATGTAACAAACCTGCACATCCTGCACATGTACCCCTGAACTTAAAAGTTGAAGAAAATAAAATGTTAGCCATTCTAATGGATGTGTAGTGGTTTCTTTCTGTGGTATTAATTTGTACCTTCTTAATGATTAATGATGTTGAGTATCTTTTTTTATGCTTATTTGCCACTTTATATCTTCTTGAGTGACTGTCCAAATCTTTTGCTCACTTTTAATCAGGTTGTTTATTATTGAGTTTTGAGAGTTCCTTACATTATGGATGTAAGACGTTTATTGGATATATGTTTGCAGAGCCTAGCCTGCTTTTTTTCTTCATTCCTGTACAGTGTCTTTCAAAGAGCAGAAATTTTAATTTTGATTGTCTAATTTATTAATTTTATCTTTTATGGATTGTGCTATTAGCATTATAACTAATAAATTTTGCCAAAATCAATGCCAAAAATATTTTTATGTCTTCTTCCAGAAGCTTTATGTTGTACACTTAGGTCTATAATCCATTTTTATAATAAACTTTTTACTTTGGAATAATTTTAGATTTGCAGAGAAGTTGCAGAGGTAGTACAGAGGTTCCCATATACCCCCATTCCTTTTCTCCTTTTGTGAACGTTTTAAATAAGCATGATATATTTGTTACAACTAGGCAACCAGGGGGTATATTACTATTGGCTATACTTGAGACTTTATTTGGATTTCATCAGTTTTTCCACTAATGTCTGTTTCTGTTCCAGGATTCTACATTTTGTTTAGTTTTTGTGTCTCCTTAGCTCTGATCCTTGGTGGCTTTTCTGTCTTCCCTTATTTTTCATGACCTTGACAGTTTTGAGCAGTACTGACCAGATATTTTGTTGAGTATCCTTCAATTTTGGTTGGTTTGACGTTCTTTTCTTGATTACATAGGGGTTCTGATTTTTTTTTTGAGAGAGGTGCCTTTCTCATCACATCATATGGTATCAATATATGTTTATCATTGATGTTGCTTAACCTTGATTACCTAAGGTAATATTAGCCAGGTTACTCTATGGTAGTTATTTATTTATTTATTTATTTTTGAGATTGAGTCTCACTCTTGTTGCCCAGCCTGGAGTGCAATGGTGTGATCTCAGCTCACTGCAACCTCTGTCTCCCGGGTTCAAGCATTTCTCCTGCCTCAGCCTCCCAAGTAGCTGGGATTACAGGTGTGTGCCACCACGCCTGGCTAATTTTTGTGTTTTTAGTAGAGTCAGGGTTTCACCATGTTGACCAGGCTGGTCTCGAACTCCTGACCTCAGGTGATCTGCCCGCCTGGGCCACCCAAAGTGCTGGGATTACAGGTGTGAGCCACCATGCCCGGCCAGTAAAGTTCATTCTTTTCACTCTTTCTATATTCTGTTTTTTGGAAGCAAGTCACTAATTATAGCCTATGCCCAAGGAGGGGAGGGTTTTATAGAGGGTTTTATGTTCTATCTCCTAGAGGTGTGGGTATTTACATAAGTTATTTGAAATTCTTCTATAAAAATATCTCTTCTCTCCCATTTATTTCTTCAATCATTTATCAGTATGGCCTCATATTTTATACTTCACATTACATTCAAATACTACATTATTTTGTTACTCATTCCAGCTTTGGCCATTGGGAGCTCTTTTAGGTTGGCTCCTGTGTCTCCTTAACTTGTTACCCTCCACCTTTTTTGTTGAGCACATTTTATTTTTTGATACTACAAGATGCCCGAGCCTTTTATTTTCTATGCCACAGCACCAGAATCATCCATTTCTCAAAGGAGTCTTGGTTCTTGTTTTTAGAGCTTATTATATAGAAATTAAGACCTGGACACTGGATATGCTGGTTCTTGCCACAGGGTGTCACTGTGTCTAGCTTTGCTTGGCAGACAGAACCAGGAAACGTATGTAAATATGCTAACCCATGGATCTCTCTCTCTCAAATTAATTCTGTAGCTGTCCATTTGTATATATATTAAACAAAATGTGCATTCATACTGGTGTCTCTGACTCTAATCTCATGCCATGTAATTCATTTTAGTGTGGTTTATTATCATTAATCTCTATCCAACAATGAGAAACATGGCTTCCATCATCCATTTACTTGGTTGTACAAACCCAGTATACATATAAAGCAGCTTCAGAGTTGTTAGCCTATACTCTGCAATTCATTTTTAGTTAATTTTGTATATGGTGTTAGCTGTGGACCAAAGTTCATTTTCGAAAATATGGATACCCATTTGTTCCAACAATACTTGTTAAACTTCTTTCTTTACTTGGATGCCTTTGCATCTTTCTTGAAAATTGGTTATCTATTATATATATGGGTCAGTTTTGAAATTCTCTATTCCATTTCATTGGTGTGTTTGTTTGTCTTTACCCCAATAACATACTGTCTTGGTTATTGCACACTTACAGTAAGTCTTCAAATCAGGTAGTGTTAGCTCTCCTTTTTACTTTTTCTTTATCAAAGGTGTTTTTGCTATTCTAAGTCCTTTGAATTTCCATATGAATTTTAGAGTCAACTTGTCAATTTCTGTGAAAAAGCCTATTGGGATTTGGGATTTGGATTGCATTAGGTCTTTAAATGAATTTAGCAAGACTTGACATGTTAACAATATTGGGTCATGTAACCCATGAACAAGTTATAACTCTTTACTTAGGCCTCTAATTTCTTTTAGAAATATTTTTGTAGTTTTCAGTGTATAGATCTTGCACATCTTTTGTCAGATTCATTCCTAAGTATTTTGTGTTTGTGGGTGCTATTATAAATTTATTTTTTTAACTGCAGCTTTTAGGTTTTAATAACTAGTAAGTAGATATACAATTGATTTAAATATTGATTTTGTATCTTGCAACCTTGTTAAACTCACTAGTTCTTGTAGTGATTTTATAGATGCTAACTTTCTATATAGATGATCTTGTTGTCTGAATAGAATTTTATTTCTTTCTTTAAAATCTAGATACTTTTTGTTTGTTTTATTTTGCTGACAGCACTAGCTAGAACGTCCAGCACAGTATTGAATAGAAGTGATGAAAGCAGACATCTCTGTCTTGTTCCCGATCATAGAGAAGAGATACTTAATTTTTCATCTTTATGATGTTAACTACACGTTGTTAATAGATTTCTTTTAATAGGTGGAAAAATTCTTTTATTGCTACTTTTCTGAGAGTTTTTATCAGCAATGGATGTTAGAATTTGTTAAATACTTTTAGATGCCTATTTAGATGATTGTTAAGTTTTTCTTTTTTAGTTTCTTAGTATGGTAGATTACATTTAAGGTGGTCTGAAACCCTAAACAAGCTTTCAGATCCTGAGACTGACTCTACATAGCTCTGATGTATTATCCTTTATGAATACTAGATTTAACCTTTTAGGAATTTTACATTTATGTACATGAGAAGTATTGGTGTATGGTTTCCTTTTCTTGTAATATCTCCATGTGTATTAAAGTAATGCTGGTCTCATAGCCTAGGTTGGGAAGTATTCTCTCCTCTGCAGTGTATGGGAAACATGTTAGTATTGTTAGTATTGTTTATTCTTTAAATGTTTGGTAGAAGTCATTTGAGCCTGGAGTTTTTCTTGTGGGAAGGTTTTTGAATTACAAATTCAATTTCTTTAATACATATAGGTATATCACATTATTTGTTTCTTCTTGAGTGAGCTTAGGTAATTTGAGTCTTTCAAGGAATTGGTTACTTCTGCTATTAAATTCTCAAACTTATTGGCATAAAGTTGTTAAAATATTCCCATATTATCTATAGATTCTGTAACGATGCCATCTCTCCTTCCTGGAATTCCTAATTTATATCTTTTAATTTCAGATCAGTCTGTCTGGAGGTTTATCAGTTTTGTTGACCATTTCAAAAAATGAGATTTTGTTTTCACTGATTTTTTTCTATTATTCTGTTTTCTATTTCAATGAATTTGACCATGATCCTTACTTTCTCTCTTCTAATTACTTGAGGCTTGATTTACTCTTATGCTGATTTCTCAGGGTGGAAGCAGAGGCTATTAAGTTAAGACCTTTCCTATTTTCTAATATAGATATTTAGTAGTATAAATTTCCCTATAAGTACTGTTTTAGTGGCTTACTACAAATTTTTATGTTTTTTTTAAATTTCATTCAGTTTAAAATACTTTCTAATCCCCGTTTTTGTTTCTTCTTTGACCCTTTGGTTTATTTAGAAGTTTCATACTTATCTCCAAAATATTTGAGGATATTCTAGAGACCTTTCTGTTACTGTTTTCTAATTTAGTTCAATTGTGAGCAGATAACATACTGTTATAGCTTGAATCATTTTAAATTTGAGACTTGTTTTATGGCCAGAATATTATAAATCTTGGTTTCTGTCAGTTTTTGATTCATATATTTTGAGCTCTGTTATTTGGTGCATAATCATTTAAAATTATTATGTTGTCTTGATGAATTGATCACTTTATCATTATGAAATTATTCTCTGTATTCCTAATAATAGTTCTGTTCTGAAATCAACTTTCTTTCTGATACAGTATAGCCACTCTAGATTTCTTTTGACTGGTATTAGTGTGGTATATCTTTTTCTATCCTTTTGCTTTTAACTTATATGTGTCTATATTTAATGTATATTTCTCACAGGCAGCATGTTGTTGTGTCTTGCTTTTTTAGGAGTCTATTAACCTCTGCCTTTTAATTTTTAATTGGAGTGTTTAGATCATTGGCATTTACTACTATTATTTTTGATATGGTTCCTTTTGTCATCTTGCCATTTGTTCTTTCTTTGTCCCATCTGTTCTTTCTTTCTCTTTTTCTACCTTCTTTCTGTTTTTACACCATATTTTTCACGGTTTCTAGACCCTTTAAGCATCTCTGTTTCCTCTTGATCTAACTCCAGTTTATTTAATGATAGATATAGACTTACTATATCAAGTTCTTCAAGACTGAAGTCTAATGTCATCTAAGTATTTTTGACTGAGGATTTGTACAGGTCATTTCATCAGTTCTAAAAAACACTGCTTGCTAATTTTGCATTTGCCATAATACTTAAATGTGAAAGTATATGAACATTGTAGCTGGTTTTGAATGACCTTTTTAAGGATCAACTGTTGGATCAACTGTTGGCTTCTGTGTTCTTCCCGTTCGCTGATGCAAGACTCTGAGGAGGTGACACACTGGAGCCTGAGGTGCTTATTTACGATCATATGGAGAACATCTTGGAGATGGCCAGCTTGTATTCTTAGGTTTATCAGTATGTTTCTGTCTTTATTCAAGATCTTTTTTTCCATTTTATTTAGGGAAAGGAAAAAGAAAATATATACATCATTAGTTTTTTTCATCTCTGTCTCTCTACCCATTCTTTCTCATATAGAAGGCCTGGTAGAATATATTTTTCAAAAAATTGAGAAGCATTTCCCTATCCAATTTTAAGGAAATATATTTAGTATGCCATCTGACATGGAGAGAGGGCATTCAGGTCTTGCGGTTTCTGCAGGTAAGCGCATCACATGAATAAGGGTGAAAGGAGAGATAGGGTTAGGCTTGAATACTGCAGTGGTTACTTAATGAGGTTTTGAAATGGGCAAATCAGCACCTTTTAACTTCAAATCCTACGAAGTAGGGTGGAACGAAGTCTATGTATGAACTCCTGAGAGGCCTAAACCTGAAATATTTTTATGAACCCTGGCCTAGTACTGAAGAAAAATAACTTCTCCAAGTTCCCCCTTGCTTGAAGTTGCCTTCTTCTTCGAGGATTTCCTTGGAGTAGCTTTGTTACCGGAGGATTTTTGTTAAAGCAGCTCTAGTTTCTAGAAGCTATATAAATTGGGGTATTCTTGTTCATTCTGTATTCTAAGTCTAGCTCTTAAAATTTCAAAGAAGCAGAATGTGGTACATCCCCATTAAATGCAGGTGCTTTCTGCCCTGTTTATTTCAAACAGTTGAATGTCTATAGTAGTTAGGACTGGTGATTTGTAAGCTGATGAATGATGCCAAAAACTAAATGTCTCTTGAGTACAGTGGAGCCTATAGTCTAGTCTCCATGAATATTAGGGCAGTGTGCCAACTAAAGCTGGCTTAATTCTGCAAGCAGGAGCCCTTTGCAGAAGGATTCATGGTAATTAACCAATTCAAAGTGCAATATTTTCCTTTCATTAATTTGGCAGAAAACAACTAAATATCTGCAGCAAGAATGTTTTTGACATTTTCATTTGCTGCTTGGAAAATAATGGATACTATGAATTGTGCTATAAAAGAAAACTTTAGGATTTTGTCATTTCCATTTCAACTTCCTAACAAAAATGTGGATTACTCAATTAGCAATTATTTTTTAAAAAAATTAATAGGAAGAGTTGGCTGCAGGAGTTACCAGAATTGATTGACATTTTGAGGTGCTTGGCTTGTAGAAGATTCTTAGGGAGTTTATTGGCTCAGGCTTCTTGCTTGTCACATCTCCTTCCCTGTATGTCTGAGTAATAGAATTCCAGTTGGGTATGATCGTTTCCTATCCTTTCTGTCTTCTCAAGTTCATTTTTATCCCAAATATTGCACAGCATTTTGCTCTCTTCTCCTGTTTCTTTTGGGTTAAAGAAGTATTTATTTCAATTAGTTCATGCGAAGGATTGTTAACTTTTTACTTTTAAAAATGTATTTAGGGCCAGCCACCTGGCATGTAGTATTTTGAATAATTTTGGAACTAAGTGTCCATTGATGACAAATGTTTTGCTGGAGGAATTATTGAAGTATTTATTCATTTTAAGGTATATTAGTTTTGACATAAATACTCTTATCTGTTGATAGTGTTTATCTTTTTAATAAAAATATGATGTTTTTATAATCATACCTTTGATTGCTAGACTCGTTATTGAAAACTTGAAGATCACTCAACATTTTTCCCTCCTGCAATTTTGACACACTTTCTGGGCTATATTCTTGCTTCTGTATGTTCTTTTATAAATTTGATATGTTTAGTTAGAAAAATACTGGTTGTAATTACCAGAAACCCATTTCAGCCTATCTGAAAATGGAAATCTAGAAGGATATTGGGATAACTCCTGAAATCACAAAGAACAACTTGGCTTCATGAAGAACTGAAATTTGCCATAGGTAAAGCTGTTAGGAACATAGGTAATACTCTTCCCATCTTCTATGCCTGCTTCTATCTAGGTGTCTCTTCCTTCTTTACACGTCGTAGATTTACTTTTTAGTACTTTCAAGGATGTACATGACCAAATATAGTTACCTACCACTACTACTTAATCAATTAAAGTGACCAGCATAGAGACACCAGAGTGTCAGTCCCAGTCCTGAAAATAGCACGAGAGAAAATGTAGACCAACTGGGAGCAGATGATCACTCTTGATCTAATTAGTTATTGTTGAGAGAGCAGCATCATGAAGTACAAATTTGGCTGCTGTGGCCCCACTCAGATAAAAGGCAGTGTTATCCTTTTTTTTTTTTACAATGCAGATACTTCTTAAGTACAAGGATAACAAAAGAAATTCTCTGTGAATGTGAATAATTATCCATTCGTTCAATAAATATAATTTTGTGTTTACATGTGTCAGGAACTGTGCTAATTGGTAGGGATTCAGTGGTGAATAAGGTAAATACAGTATTGAGCTAAGATTCTAGCAGAGTAAATGGAATTTGTAAAAATCACCATATAAATAAATAAAATGCAGTCATGAACTGCATAATGAGGTTTCAGTCAATGATGGACTGCATATATGACAGTGGTCCCCTAAGGTTATAATAGAGCTGAAACATTATTATAGCCTAGTGATGTCTTGATGATCCTGAACCTATGTAGGCCTAGGTTAATGTGTATGTTTGTGTCTTACTTTTTAACAAAAAAAAGTTTTAAAAGGAAAAAAATTAAATATACAAAAATATTATGGAATAAGGATATAAAGAAAATATTTTAGTACAGCTGTACAGTGTATTTGTGTTTAAGCTGTGTTATCACAAGAGTCAGAGTTAACAAATTAAAAAGTTTGTAAAGTAGAAAGGTTACAGTAAGCCAATGTTAATTTATTACTAAAGAATGAAAATTTATTTTTATAAATTTAATGTAGCCTAATTATACAGTGTTTATAAAGTCTACAGTAGTGTACAGTAATGTCTTAGGCCTTCACTCACTCGTTGACCCACCCACACCTGACTTCTAGTCCTGTAGGTTCCATTTCTGTTAAGTGCCTAATACAAATATACCATTTTTTATCTCTTATACCATATTTTTACTGTACCTTTTCTATGTTTAGATATGTCAGTACTTAACACTGTGTTTCAATTGCCTATAGTATTCAGCACAGTAACATACTGAACAGGTTTGTAGCCTAGGAGCAATAGGCTATAGCATATAGCCTAGGTGTATAGTAGGCTGTACCATCTACGTTTGTGTAAGAACACTCTATGATGTTTACAACATGCTGAAATTGCCTAATGATGCATTTCTTAAAACATATCCTTGTTGTTAAGCAATGCATGACTGTAATTGTGAAATGTGGTAAGTGCATTAAAGAAGACACCCATGGCTGAGCTAGAGAACCGCATTTGGAGTGCAGAAGGAGGGTGGGGAGAAGGTAAGGACACTTACTGCACTGCTTTCTAAAGAGGTGACGTTTATCTTTAGACTTGAAAGATTAGGGAAGGATGTTCCTATCAAGGAAAGTGGAATGTACAAAGACCTTGCAGTACAAGGACTGTAGAAAGCTTAAGGAAATACAAGATGATCATTGTGGAGGAACATAGTAGAAGAATTTAGGATGAATTTGTCAACAACTAGCTTTTGTAGTGTGTGCATAGACCAAGGCTCTGATTTAATTCCTTAGCATTTATTAGAAAATCTACCATGTTATAGGGATTGCTAGATTTGGTAAGCTTACATGCCAATAAGGTGAACATAAGGATGAGCCTTATAAAGGATGACACATTTAATAATGATATAAGGCAGAGTGGGATATTCTGTTAGAAGCATATTTGTTCATTTCTTAAATATTTATTGAGTGCTTTATTACGTGTCAGACACTGATCTATGCACTCAGGCCAGATAGTAAATAATTACTAATTACGCAGGACCTCTCTTCTCATGGGGCTTTTCAGAGCCTTGCTACTCAAAAATATGATTCTCTGAATAGTATCATCAGTCAACTATGAGATTGTTAGAAATGCAGAATCTCAGTCCCCACCCAGATGTACAGAATCAGAATCTCCATTGAGATTTCAGATGATTAGTATGAATAGTATAGATTGAGAAACACTGTTCTAGAGCAGGGTTTGGCAGACTATGGCCTTGGTGCCAAATCCACCTGGCTGCCTATTTTTGTAAATAATGTTTTATTGGGACAGCCATGCCCATTTGTTTACATATTATCTATGACTGCTTTCACAGGCAATGGGGCATTTGAGTAGTTGTGACAGGGACTCTAGCCCACAAAGCCTAAAATATTTACTACTTGGCCCTTTACAGACTAAGTGTCCCACCCTTTGTTCTAGTCCATAAACAAGTAGCGTGATAGATATTTTTATTTACTTGATTGCGAAAACCTTTATGGAATAGGAAATGTTTGAACAGTTCTGAAAAGCATTGGTTTAACACATTTTTAGCCTGTAATCTACAATACAAATGAAATACAGTTGACCCTTGAACAGTGTAGTGGTTTGGGGTGGCAACACCCCCACCCAAGCACAGTCAGAAGCCAGGTATAACTTTTGACTCCCTCAGAACTTAACTATTAATAGGCTTACCAATAACATAAACAGTTGATTAACACATATTTTCTATGTTATCTGTATTATGTACTGTATTCTTACAGTAAATTAAGCTAGAGAGAAGAAAATGCTACCAAGAAAATCATAAGGAAGAAAAAATATATTTACTATTCATTCAATGGAAGTAGATAATCATAAAAGTCTTCATCCTAGTTATCTTCACATTGAGTAGGATGAGAAGGAGGAAGAGTAGGGGTTGGTCATGCTGTCTTGGGGAAGTGGAAGAGGCGGAGGAGGTAGAAGGGGAGGCAGGCCCACTTTGTGTGACTTAACGGAAATACAGTTGACTCTTGAACAACATGGGCTTGAGCTACATGGATTCACTTATATTTGGATTTTTTTCAACCAAATGCAGATAAAAATACAGTATTATGGGATGCAAAACCCACATGTATGGGGCCGCCTTTTTGTATACTCGGCTTCTGCAGGGCTGACTTCAGGACTTGAGTATTCAGTGATTTTGTATATGTTGATTTAGGTATACATGGATTTGGTAAACTTACACGCTAACCTGGAACTAATCCCCTATATATACTAAGGGACAACTGTACATTGTAATTTGTATCTGACTTTTTTGCTTTATCTTTTCCCTAAAAATGTTTCTTTACAGTACCAACCCTTCTTCCACTGTTTACTTTAGTTTTAGCGCCCATGTCATAGAAGCATCCAAGTCATAAAAGAAACCAAAAGCTATCTTGAGTAATTGGAACCCTTCTGCCATATTGTCTAATTTAACTTTGTTTTCTGGCATTGCTTCTACATCTTCTTCCTCATTATCTGGCATTTGTTCGGATGCACTCAAGGAATTCAAGTCATATTCTGTTAATTCCTCTGGTGTGGTGTCTGTTCTTGGATTTCTCCAAGATGCATGTCTACAAACCTTTCATCCATTATGTTTTTTTTTTTTTGGCCACATCTACAATCTTTTTCATGACTTCCTTGCTTAGCACTGTTCTAAATCTTGTGAAGTCATGTACAAAATCTGGACACAGTTATGTCCAACAGGAATTTATGGTTTTGGCTTTGATAGCTTTCACAGAATTTTCTATAACAACCATGGTCTCTTCAATGGTGTAATCTCTTCAGACTTTCATGATGTTCTCTCTATTGGGGTTCTCTTCCATAGTATCGACAGTCCTTTCCATTGAGTACTATGTGCCTTAAAAATCCTTATGACCCCTTATCTAGAGGCTGAATTAGAGATAATGTGTTTGGGGGCAAGTAGATCAGTTTGATGCCTTTGGTACTGAACTCATGGGGTTCTGGGTGACTGGGGCATTGTCCAATATCAAAAGAACTTTGAAACACAGGCCGCTTATTTACAAGGTACTTCTTGACTTCAGGAACAAAGAATCAATGGAACCAATCCAGAAGCTGTTCTCATTTTCTTATGCAGTGTGGCAAAAGGGCTTCTCATTTTATAACCAAAAGCTTAGCTGGTGTTTATCTTTCTTCTTCATGGCTTGGGGAACAGATTTATAGATAAGACCAGTCCTGATCATAAATCTGACTGCATTTGCACAAATAGTGGAGTTGGTCTGCTGCTTCCTCCCTTAAATCCTAGTGCTTCTCTTCCTTACTCTTACGTGTTCTTTGTGGCATTTTTCCCCAGAATAGAGCACTTTCTTCTGCATTAAAAACCTGTTCATAAGAGATATGCTTTCTCCTCGATGATTTTCTTAAATGTGTCTGGGAACTCGTCTGCTGCTACTTGGTTGGCAGAAACTGCTTCTCTTGTTGTCTTGACATTTTTAAGCCAAGCCTCTTTCTAAAATTACCAAACCATCCTTTGCTGGCATTAAATTCTCCAGCTTTAGATCATTCACCTTCCTTTTGCTTTAAATTGTCATATAATGACAACTTTTTCTTGAATTATATTAGAATCTATAGGTATGCTTTTCTTATAGCAATCCTGCACCCATATAAAAGCTGCATTTTCAATATGACAGAAAAGGGTAATTTGCCAAAAGTGCAGGGTTTTCATACCTGTTGGCATAGCTGTAGTGACAGCTTCATAAATTTTCTTTTCTTTTTTTTAAATCATTCTTATGCTGTGTTCATGCCTTTGATACTGAACTCACGAAAAAGTGGGCAACCTCAGCTGCAGACCTTAATGTATGGTACATATGAAACAATTCAACTTTTTCTTGTAATGTAACTTTTCTCAGCTTCTTGGGAGCACTTGCAGCATCACTAGTGCCGCTTCATATGGGACCCATGGTGTTATTCCAGGTTTATAGCATTGCACTAAATATGAAGAAAAATACGTGAGAACTGTAAGAGATCACTTTTTACTGTGATACACAATTTACTGGAAAGATAAACTGCTCACTCAGAGATGATTAGCATCACAGGGTAGACAGTCCCAGCACTTGAGCTCACTCACAATAGCAACACAAGGTGGCTACGAAATTATTACAGTTGCACAGTAGGTATTATAGTTAATTTTATGCAGTTATTATTTAATACTGCATCTTTACATTTGTTTACACTTCTCTTGACTGCAAATGGTACCATGTGCATTCTAAGTTCTTTCGTAAGGTTTGATACATTTTAACTTTTTATAATGGATTTATATATATTTTATGGTAGTAAATGATAAAATAGACTAGTACCTACATATATTTTATGCATCATGACATACCTTCATCTTAATTTTTTGATATTTCTGGGGGACTCATTCTTTATGTGATTTTTTTTTTCAAATTGTTACACATCTCTAAAAAATGTTCCAATATATTTTTTGGAAAAAATCCACATATAAGTGGACCTGCACAGTTTAAAGCTGTGTTCTTCAAGGGTCAACATTACATTGAAGTCTGATATATAAAACATTTAAAAATTCAAAAGAATGAATCAGATTTTGTGATGGACACAATTATGGCAAGTGGAGGGCAGACCTAGGAAATTAAAAACATTGGTGTCATTGTGATGAAATAAAAGGATAAAAATAGTATAAATTTATTTATCGTATCTAAAAAAATTTTACCAAGTGCCTTTGAGGCACAAATGTTCATTTGATGGTAATGGTATTTTGAAGATTGCTAAGACTTATGTTTATATGTCTATCTTATTTCTGAGGAAACTGATACTAAAATTAAAGCAAAAGTGTTTTGCCAGTGAGTACAACAGTAGTAGAGCTGGAACTAACTGGGATCTATGCTTTCTAATTAAGCTAATTAAAATTCACTGAATCAAAGAGATTTAAGGAGATTGATGGTTAGAGCCTAGCATGCTATCCATCTTTCATTCCAGGCTTTAACCCAGAACACTCTGCTATTAATTATCCTGAGTATTAGATTTACATGTAAGATTTCTTTTGAATGTCTTTCAAAACATCATTTTATTCTCTTACATACCCTTTTCTCATTGAAAATTATATTGGTCACTCTGAATACAAAGAGTATTTCTGTTATGACACTGATGATTTGAATATAGAAATCTCTTGCTTGAACAGCTATGACTGATAAGTAACTAAGAAAACTTGGGAACCTCAGTGAACCTGGTAACCTAAGTCAACTAAGATTTGAGACTTTAAGAGTTGTCAATGGGATTATTATCTTGGCTCTGCAAGTGGCCCGTGGGTTGGAAGCCACTGCTTAGACAGAAACCTGTTACTTTGTGGGCTGCTTCAAAGAGATTGAGGGCTTTGAAATAGGGAGATATCAAGTCCATCTCTCTATTGTTTAAAACAAATGTAAAGCAGATGTATAGCAGCTGCTAAGATACATCTGCTATATAGTAAATTAAAAGAGGGCATGGAGATGTGTAGCTACCTAGAGTACCATTGAGCCACTATCTTCTAATTATCGGCCTGCCCAAATACTCTGCAAGTGAATGTAGTTCAGGCAAGCCAGAATATAAGAGGGAAATGGGTTAGGATGAGATTAGCACCTCCAGGAACCTAGAGGGAAAAATGCCTTATCTAGTCCAGTGGAAAAATACCTGGGGCTTCACATCCTACAATCAGACAATGTTCAGGTTTTATGAGAAACTGAGGTTTCTAGAAAATCTGAAAATAGTTGTCAATTTATATCTATCTCCACAGACACACACAATTATATTATATATATTTGTATATTATATATACAGTATTGGTATATATTAAGATTACATATTAAACATTTTCTTTAACCTAAATTTTTAGTTAATCATAAGAATAACTAAAAATTAAAAAGAAATGTTTTAAAGAAATTAAAACTTTTTTTGGGCCCTAGAGAGTATTAGAAAGTATTATGGGCCCTTGGCACTGTGCCTAATGGGTAAGTTAGCCCTGTCTATCTCTAAGCATTTGTTTGAATGAGAATATCTAGTATCTAGAACAATTGAGAAACTCATCCTTGGCAAAAATACGCTTTATTTGTGGAACTATTCATTTCATGTAAATGTTTTAAATTTTTAAAAAACTTTCTTTTATTTACTTTGTCATTTAAATCTGTTGTAGTTTGGGGACAGATAGGTTTCCACAGTCTTTAAATATAGCTAGAAAGACCTTTATATTCTGTTGGTTGTGTGGCAGTGAGATCAGACTAACTTCAAAAATTGGGAAATGAGAATTCAGATCATTTGAGATTTTCTGAATTTTCTATTCTTTTTATTTTGACTTGAATAAAAATAAGCAAAGTAAGGGTTATGAAGGACAACATGGTAGCAGAGTATTGCTGATACTTTGCTTGTTCATGAAAAAGGAAAAGTATGGGAGGAAAGACTTTGTAAAATAAATGTTAAACGTTTTTGCTTAACTTCAGAAACTCTACAAAACTTGTGATATTGTGAAAACTTTCAAAGTGTTCCATCATCATTATAAGATCTTAAAGTTCTGAGATATTCTATCAAAATTATTTAGCACTACCTATTCATTCAACTCAAGCTCATAAATTATACAAGTTGGGGATGGGGAGAAAAGAGGAGAAATAGAAATTGAAAGAGTGAGAGAGAATAAGAACAGTTTAAAGTAATGTGTGCAAGAGCTTTTGCTACTTGCCTTGATGTAATACCTTGATTGTGCTACTTGCCTTGATGTAATGCCTTGATGTAATACCTTGATGCTGGACTAATTCTTCTGCCATAAACAGTGATAAAACTGAACAAAATATATGAGGGAACTTTTCACATGTTGGACAATAGACAGTGCAAGACTGGGATTATTGAGAGAAGGCAGATACATAAAAAGAGCCCCACATTTGCTCTGCATTTCTGCCTAGGGACATTTTCCTGACTATGTAACAAGGACTTGGAGTCCAAGCAGAAACAGTGGCACCTCTGAGCTGAGAAGGCAGAGACCAGAATCTAGGCCTGTTAAAGCAGCTGGAATCTGGAGTGGGGCACCAGAAGGGTGAAGGCTACACAGAAATGGGGATCCAGAATTCTGAATATGGGTTCCCTTCAAGTCCGTGGCTGAGTGATGAACTGCACATATGGCAAGTCAAACTGTGGGCTTACCAGAGAGTTCCTGCTATGGATCTGAGAACAAAAAGACATGGTACAGGTTTCTGGTAGATGTTGGAGCTGTGTCCCAAGAACACATCATAGGCATCCAGCTGAGAAAAAAAAAAAGTCCATAACTTAGTAAGGACCACATCCTAGAGTAAGATTGTCCAACCTAACATGTCTACCCTAATATGTTTAAAACTAGATCTCAACATAATCCACCAGGAAGACATATAGAAGTTTAATTCTGCCAAAAGAGAGGAGCTTGAGAAACACAGTGGGATTTTCTCAAATTCATCCTAACAAAACATAAACAAATTCAGGGTGTTTAGCCAGTAATTATACTGCCAGAGAACAAAGATTACCATTCTTCAGAGGATCATAGCAGAATCCATGTTCTCTGCATTGTATTATTATATAATACAATATATATATTTATTACAATATATATTTATATATAGTATTTATATATATTACATATAACATATGTTATATATAATATATAATTATATATAGTATATGTTATATTTATATATAGTATTGTATTATATATAGTATTACATATTTATTTATATATTGTATTATATATTTATTATATAGTATAGTATATAATAAATTACTGCACATGCAAAAGAAAAGGGAAAAATGTGACCAATAGTCAAAATAAAGTCAATAGCAGTAGACCTTGAGAAGGCCTAGTTGTTGAGTTTAGCTGACAAAGGCTCATGTATGCATACCAATAAAAGGATTTAAACAAACAAATTGTGGTCTTAATGAGAAAACAGGTTAGAAATCTTGGCAGAGAAATGGAAACTACTAGTGTTCTATACCAGTGGTCCCCAACCTTTTCGGCACCAGGGACCGGTTTTATGGAAGACAATTTTAACATGGACTAGGGGGTGGAGGAATGATTCAAATACATTACATTTATTGTATGCTTTATTTCTATGATTATTACATTGTAATATATAAGGAAATAATTATCTACTCATCATAATGTAGAATCAGTGGGAGCCCTGAGTTTGTTTCCCTCCAGCTAGACAGTCCCCAGCTAGACAGTCCCATCTGGGAGTGACAGGAGACAGTGACAGATCATCAGGCATTAGATTCTCATAAGGAACATGCAACCTAGATCCCTCGCATGAGCAGTTCACAACAGGGTTTGCACTTCGATGAGAATCGAATGCTGCTGCTGCTCTGACAGGAGGCAGAGCTCAGGCAGTAATGTGAGCAATGGGGAGTGGCTGTAAATAGAGATGAAGCTTCACTGGCTCACCTGCTGCTCACCTCCTGCTGTGTGGTCTGGTTCCTAACAGTCCATGGACCGGTACCTGGGTGGGTTCCACAGACAGTTGAGGGGTTGGGGACCCTTGTTCTATACCACTGTAGGATGACTATAGTTATCAATTATTTATAGTTTCAGATAGCCAGAAGAAGGGTATTGGATGTTTGTGATACAAAAAAAAAAAGATAGGTATTTGAGATGATGGATATGCTAATTACACTGACCTGATCGTGATACATTATATGTATTGAAACATCACTGTGTACCTCATGAATATGTCAGTTAAAAAAATCACTCATTTATAAACATAGATGGAATTATGACTGAATTTTTCAGTTAAATGAGCCAATAAATTGTCTTTTGGGCTTAAAAGTAAAAACAGAAACATTGTTCATAAACATGGTATAAAAGTTGTAAATAAAATACAAGTAAATCCAATCGTATAGTATATTTAAAAAAGATCATTATTCCAAAATAGTTGAATGATGGGTTTTTTTTTGTTTGTTTTAATCTACTGTGTATGAAAAGCTAAGTGAAAATTCAAGAACTGAAAAGAACAATAACTAATTAAAAATTTATTCGTTTTACCATCTCCAACATGTTAAGAAATATCATTCAACTTGATGCATATCAGTGAAATTTATTCAATCTGACTAACTTAGAAGAAAATTAAAGAAAAGTGAACAGAGATTCAGGGACCTAAGGTACAACATCTCATGGTCTAGTATATGTACAATTGCAATTACAGAGGTGAAAAGCATGAAAATGGGGCATGAAAAGTATTTAAGAAATAATTGTTGAAAATTTTCCATTTTTGATTAAGAATACGTTGACTTATACATCCAATAAGTTCAGCAAACCCCAAGCAGTATGAATATACTATAATGTGCCACATTAAACAGCTGAAATATCTAACCGTTATTTCAGTGGGTTCTATGTGTTCCACATTATTCAGGAAGAAGCAGCTAACTTTGTTTCACATGGGGAACGATATGGTACAGAGAAGATAGGGCTATTTTATACATTTTAAAATGTTGAATCATAGGGTTTTGCTGAATCCGTAGGTCTATTTAAAACTAAAGAACAATGTTTTTCAAATTATAAAAGTAATGCAGGCTCACTGGAGAAAATACATGACCATACAGATATATAAAATTTGCCTGTGATCACAAGGCCTTTGACACTTTTATCCTACCACATTTCTAGTTTGTTTGTTTTTGCCACGTACTAGGGAATCATTATACAAAAACAAATTTTCTTTTTTTTATTTTTATTTTATTATTATTATACTTAAGTTTTAGGGTACATGTGCACAATGTGCAGGTTAGTTACATATGTATACATGTGCCAGGCTGGTGTGCTGCACCCATTAACTCGTCATTTAACATTAGGTATATCTCGTAATGCTATCCCTCCCCCCTCCCCCCACCCCACAACAGTCCCCAGAGTGTGATGTTCTCCTTCCTGTGTCCATGTGTTCTCATTGTTCAATTCCCACCTATGAGTAAGAACATGCGGTGTTTGGTTTTTTGTCCTTGCGACAGTTTACTGAAAATGATGATTTCCAATTTCAACCATGTCCCTACAAAGGACATGAACTCATCATTTTTTATGGCTGCATAGTATTCCATGGTGTATATGTGCCACATTTTCTTAATCCAGTCTATCATTGTTGGACATTTGGCTTGGTTCCAAGTCTTCGCTATTGTGAATAGTGCCGCAGTAAACATATGTGTGCATGTGTCTTTATAGCAGCATGATTTATAGTCCTTTGGGTATATACCCAGTAATGGGATGGCTGGGTCAAATGGTATTTCTAGTTCTAGATCCCTGAGGAATCGCCACACTGACTTCCACAATGGTTGAACTAGTTTACAGTCCCACCAACAGTGTAAAAGTCTTCCTATTTCTCCACGTCCTCTCCAGCGCCTGTTGTTTCCTGACTTTTTAATGATTGCCATTCTAACTGGTGTGAGATGGTATCTCACTGTGGTTTTGATTTGCATTTCTCTGATGGCCAGTGATGGTGAGCATTTTTTCATGTGTTTTTTGGCTGCATAAATGTCTTCTTTTGAGAAGTGTCTGTTCATGTCCTTTGCCCACTTTTTGATGGGGTTGTTTGTTTTTTTCTTGTAAATTTGTTGGAGTTCATTGTAGATTCTGGATATTAGCCCTTTTTCAAATGAGTAGGTTGCGAAAATTTTCTCCCATTTTGTAGGTTGCCTGTTCACTCTGATGGTAGTTTCTTTTGCTGTGCAGAAGCTCTTGAGTTTAATTAGATCCCATTTGTCAATTTTGGCTTTTGTTGCCATTGCTTTTGGTGTTTTAGACATGAAGTCCTCGCCTGTGCCTATGTCCTGAATGGTAATGCCTAGGTTTTCTTCTAGGGTTTTTATGGTTTTAGGTCTAACGTTTAAGTCTTTAATCCATCTTGAATTAATTTTTGTATAAGGTGTAAGGAAGGGATCCAGTTTCAGCTTTCTACATATGGCTAGCCAGTTTTCCCAGCACCATTTATTAAATAGAGAATCCTTTCCCAATTGCTTGTTTTTGTCAGGTTTGTCAAAGATCAGATGGTTGTAGATATGCGGCATTATTTCTGAGGGCTCTGTTCTGTTCCATTGATCTATATCTCTGTTTTGGTACCAGTACCATGCTGTTTTGGTTATTGTAGCCTTGTAGTATAGTTTGAAGTCAGGTAGCGTGATGCCTCCAGCTTTGTTCTTTTGGCTTAGGATTGACTTGGCGATGCGGGCTCTTTTTTGGTTCCATATGAACTTTAAAGTAGTTTTTTCGAATTCTGTGAAGAAAGTCATTGGTAGCTTGATGGGGATGGCATTGAATCTATAAATTACCTTGGGCAGTATGGCCATTTTCACGATATTGATTCTTCCTACCCGTGAGCATGGAATGTTCTTCCATTTGTTTGTATCCTCTTTTATTTCATTGAGCAGTGGTTTGTAGTTCTCCTTGAAGAGGTCCTTCACGTCCCCTTAAGTTGGATTCCTAGGTATTTTATTCTCTTTGAAGCAATTGTGAATGGGAGTTCACTCATGATTTGCCTCTCTGTTTGTCTGTTATTGGTGTATAAGAATGCTTGTGATTTTTGTACATTGCTTTTGTATCCTGAGACTTTGCTGAAGTTGCTTATCAACTTAAGGAGATTTTAGGATGAGACAATGGGGTTTTCTAGATATACAATCTTGTCATCTGCAAACAGGGACAATTTGGTTTCCTCTTTTCCTACTTGAATACCCTTTATTTCCTTCTCCTGCCTCATTGCCCTGGCCAACACTTCCAACACTATGTTGAATAGGAGTGGTGAGAGAGGGCATCCCTGTCTTGTGCCAGTTTTCAAAGGGAATGCTTCCAGTTTTTGCCCATTCAGTATGATATTGGCTGCGGGTTTTTCATAGATAGCTCTTATTATTTTGAGATACGTCCCATCAATACCTAATTTATTGAGAGTTTTTAGCATGAAGGGTTGTTGAATTTTGTCAAAGGCCTTTTCTGCATCTATTGAGATAATCATGTAGTTTTTGTCTTTGGTTCTGTTTATATGCTGGATTACATTTATTGATTTGTATATATTGAACCAGCCTTGCATCCCAGGGATGAAGCCCACTTGATCATGGTGGATAAGCTTTTTGATGTGCTGCTGGATTTGGTTTGCCAGTATTTTATTGAGAATTTTTGCATCAATGTTCGTCGAGGATATTGGTCTAAAATTCTCTTTTTTGGTTGTGTCTCTGCCTGGCTTTGGTATCAGGATGATGCTGGCCTCATAAAATGACTTAGGGAGGAGTCCCTCTTTTTCTATTGATTGGAATAGTTTCAGAAGGAATGGTACCAGTTCCTCCTTGTATCTCTGGTAGAATTCGGCTGTGAATCCATCTGGTCCTGGACTCTTTTTGGTTGGGAAGCTATTGATTATTGCCACAATTTCAGATCCTGTTATTGGTCTATTCAGAGATTCAACTTCTTCCTGGTTTAGCCTTGGGAGGGTGTATGTGTCCAGGAATTTATCCATTTCTTCTAGATTTTCTAGTTTATTTGCTTAGAGGTGTTTGTAGTATTCTCTGATGGTAGTTTGTATTTCTGTGGGATCGGTGGTGATATCCCCTTTATCATTTTTTATTGCGTCTATTTGATTCTTCTCTCTTTTCTTCTTTATTAGTCTTGCTAGCGGTCTATCAATTTTGTTGATCCTTTCAAAAAATCAGCTCCTGGATTCATTAATTTTTTAATTTTTTGAAGGGTTTTTTGTGTGTCTATTTCCTTCAGTTCTGCTCTGATTTTAGTTATTTCTTGCCTTCTGCTAGCTTTTGAATGTGCTTGCTCTTGCTTTTCTAGTTCTTTTAATTGTGAGGTTAGGGTGTCAATTTTGGATGTTTCCTGCTTTCTCTTGTGGGCATTTAGTGCTATAAATTTCCCTCTACACACTGCTTTGAATGTGTCCCAGAGATTCTGGTATGTTGTGTCTTTGTTCTCGTTGGTTTCAAAGAACATCTTTATTTCTGCCTTCATTTCGTTATGTACCCAGTAGTCATTCAAGAGCAGGTTGTTCAGTTTCCATGTAGTTGAGCGGTTTTGAGTGAGTTTCTTAATCCTGAGTTCTAGTTTGAATGCACTGTTGTCTGAGAGACAGTTTGTTATAATTTCTGTTCTTTTACATTTGCTGAGGAGAGCTTTACTTCCAACTGTGTGGTCAATTTTGGAATAGGTGTGGTGTGGTGCTGAAAAAAGTGTATATTCTGTTGATTTGGGGTGGAGAGTTCTGTAGATGTCTATTAAGTCCGCTTGTTGCAGAGCTGAGTTCAATTCCTGGGTATCCTTGTTAACTTTCTGTCTCATTGATCTGTCTAATGTTGACAGTGGGGTGTTAAAGTCTCCCATTATTATTGTGTGGGAATCTAAGTCTCTTTGTAGGTCACTCAGTATTTGCTTTATGAATCTGGGTGCTCCTGTATTGGGTGCATATATATTTAGGATAGTTAGCTCTTCTTGTTGAATTGATCCCTTTACCATTATGTAATGGCCTTCTTTGTCTGTTTTGATCTTTGTTGGTTTAAAGTCTGTTTTATCCGAGACTAGGATTGCAACCCCCGCCTTTTTTTGTTTTCCATTTGCTTGGTAGATCTTCCTCCTTCCTTTTATTTTGAGCCTATGTGTGTCTCTGCACATGAGATGGGTTTCCTGAATACAGCACACTGATGGGTCTTGACTCTTTATCCAATTTGCCAGTCTGTGTCTTTTAATTGGAGCATTTAGTCCATTTACATTTAAAGTTAATATTGTTATGTGTGAATTTGATCCTGTCATTATGATGTTAGCTGGTTATTTTGCTCGTTAGTTGATGCAGTTTCTTCCTATCCTTGATGGTCTTTACAATTTGGCATGATTTTGCAGTGGCTGCTACCAGTTGTTCCTTTCCATGTTTAGTGCTTCCTTCAGGAGCTCTTTTAGGGCAGGCCTGGTGGTGACAAAATCTCTCAGCATTTGCTTGTCTGTCAAGTATTTTATTTCTCCTTCACTTATGAAGCTTAGTTTGGCTGGATATGAAATTCTGAGTTGAAAATTCTTTTCTTTAAGAATGTTGAATATTGGCCTGCACTCTCTTCTGGCTTGTAGAGTTTCTGCTGAGAGGTCTGCTGTTAGTCTGATGGGCTTCCCTTTGTGGGTAACCCGACCTTTCTCTCTGGCTGCCCTTAACATTTTTTCCTTCATTTCAACTTTGGTGAATCTGACAATTATGTGTCTTGGAGTTGCTCTTCTCGAGGAGTATCTTTGTGGTGTTCTCTGTATTTCCTGAATCTGAATGTTGGCCTGCCTTGCTAGATTGGGGAAGTTCTCCTGGATAATATCCTACAGAGTGTTTTCCAACTTGGTTACATTCTTCCTGTCACTTTCAGGTACACCAATCAGATGCAGAGTTGGACTCAGCTCTGCACCAAGCAGACCTAATAGATATGTACAGAACTCTCCACCCCAGATCAACAGAATATACATTATGGCATTGCAGAGCATGAAAATAGCTTATATTTGCCATTTTTGTATTATAAAAACGGGATACATAGTTTCTTTTTTAATTATTAAGAGAGTCCATTATGGGCCGGGCACGGTGGCTCATGCCTGTAATCCCAGCACTTTGGGAGGCCGAGGCGGGCGGATTACGAGGTCAGGAGATCTAGACCATCCTGGCTAACACGGTGAAACCCCGTCTCTACTAAAAATACCACAATTAGCCCGGCTTGGTGGCGTGCACCTGTAGTCTCAGCTACGCGGGAGCCTGAGGCAGGAGAATGACATGAACCCAGGAGGCGGAGCTTGCAGTGAGCCAAAATGGCGCCACTGCACTCCAGCCTGGGCGACAGAGCGAGACTCCCTCTCAAAAAAAAAAAAAAAAAAAGTCAATTATGTAATTACAGTGACTCTACTGTTGCTATTTGCTATTTATCATTCTTCCTGCCACACATTTGGGAAGATAATGTCCTACTGAAGATTTTTCACAGACACCTCTGGGTATTTAAATTTCTTTCTCATTGAAGTGATATTTGGAAAAAATGAAATTGAAGTGATTTTGTACCTGAAGTTCACCAGGGACAGCCTCCTATTTCTTCTTCTTCTTCTTTTTTTTTTTTGAGATGGAGTCTGGCTCTGTCACCCAGGCTGGACTGCAGTGGCGCGATCTCCACTCACTGCAATCTCCACCTCCCGGGTTCATGCCATTCTCCTGCCTCAGCCTCCCGAGTAGCTGGGACTACAGGCGCCCGCCACCGCGCCCGGCTAGTTTTTTGTATTTTTAGCAGAGGCAGGGTTTCACCGTGCTAGCCAGGATGGTCTCGATCTCCTGACTTTGTGATTCCCCCACCTCGGCCTCCCAAAGTGCTGGGATTACAGGCGTGAGCCACCATGCCTGGCCTCCTTGTTTTAAATATATTCTAAGATTTTTTTTCTTTTTAAAAATTACTTTAAGATACATATATATAAATATATAATACATAAAATGAAATATACCCTTTTAAAAAATGTTCAGTTGAGTTTTTAAAATTTATATCCATGTAACCACCACCATAATCAAGTTGTAGAACATTTTTATACTTCTCAAATCTCCCTTGTACCCATCCCCAGCCCAAGGCAAACACTGATCTACTGATCTACTTTCTGTCTCTCTAGATGAGATTTCTGTTTTCTAGAATTTCATATAAATGGATTAATAAAGCATTATGTACTCTTGTGTCTGGTTTCTTTTGCTCAGCCCAATGTTGAGACTCACTCATGTGCTATGTGTATGAATAGCATATGAATAGTTCTTTTTATTCCAGAGTAGTATTTCATTTTATGAGTATACTACAGTTTGTCCATTCACCTCTTGATGTATATTTGTTTTTCAGTTTTAGCTATTATGAACAAAATTTCTGTGAATCTTTGTAAGTCATTGTTTAGACAAATGTTTTCATTTTTGTTAGATCAATACTTAGGAGTGGAATATTGGGTCATATGGTTACTATATGTTTGACTTCAGAAGCACCTTTCAAAGTGCTTTCTGAAGTGGTTGTACCTTTTGAAAGCATCCCTTCCTTCACAGAGAGCTCCAGTTGCTCTGTATCTACTCATTGGTTTAAAGTTGAATAGAATTCTCACCATATGTTTGGATAGTGTTAAATTGATATTAAGAAAGAAGCCTGTAGTCATCAGGAGTCTGCATTTAGTCTGACTAAACTGTAGGATAGTTCTACAATAAGGAAATAACTTATTTTTTGTCTTTTATCTTCCCAAGTTTGTCAGTTTTCACATAGATCTTTATTTTCTTGACAAAAGTACTATTTTTATAGAGGTTTTTAATTATTTTTTTAAATATAGCTCCATTGTCACAGTCCAGATAGGCAATCCTACTGTAATTATATAGAAATTACATTTCTGAAATACATTTATATTTTTGAATCCATTTATTTTTATAAAACCTCCTGAACCCCAGTGTCTTATATATAGCAGATATCTTAAATAGTACAGTGTTCAGTCAGTGCCCATTTTTTGAATACCATATTTTCTCTTGATAATATATATTATTTACCATTCAAGCCAGTAGCTAAATTGGTAAAATAATAAGCCTGACTTATTTTGGAGTCTTCTTAACTGGCATAATGAATGATTCAAGTTGTTGAATTTGATCTGTAAATCACTTAAAAGATCTTTGATTCCCAGTAGCATCAAAGATAGGAAAGAGTTGCTTCTAATAAGGCAGAAGGGTTTCTCCTTTGCTTTGTCTAAGAATTCAAAATAATCTTGTAAGGTTGGGCAGATCTACCCCATGCCAGGGTGGAATAGCCACAGTGTTTCTGTGTTTGACTTTAGGTCATCTCTTCCCTTTTAAAATACACACACATGTGAACTTCCACCATTACCACCACCATTACCAACAATAGCAACACAAAACCCAAGTTTGTTTCAGGGTCAGTTTGGGAATGTAGAAAAAAGCCATTGTTGATGCTGGAGTCAGCCCTGCTGGGCTGAAACAAGACTAGTTTTCATTTTGGGGGAGTGGGATAATGTTCATTGATATTTGTGCCAGGAAGATTTAGCTAAAGAGTTTTCGCCTGAGGTAAATCCCATGGGTTGAGTTTTGTTCTCCAGCCTCTTGTCATACTAGTAATTTTTAGGGCTGCTCCTGCCTTCCCTTAGGTACCTTTTCTACTCTGAAGAACAAATCAGGTCTCCTTATCCAAATGCCTCCTTAGATTTTTTTTTTTTTTTTTTTTTTTTTTTTTTTTTTTTTTTTTTTTTAAGAAAAGTCATTTACAACACTATCATGATCCCCAGGAAAATATAGAAGAGCACAGTCTCTGGCTTCAGAGTTCCTATCAATTCTTGTCAGCAGAACTGTATATCCTGTTGTTGGAATAAAATTGCCTGCTAGAGTAATTTTGGGATAGGCTCTCTTAGGTGCCATTGCATTAGAAATAGAAGACCAGAGGGGCAGAGGGAAAGAAAGTATATTAGAGGTGATGTGAGAGGAAGCCAGCATTCATCTATGAGGGCTTATTTTCCATATGTGATCTGTGTCACACAGCAACTCTACCTACAAAGACAATAAACGAGCTCCATGCTTTGATTTGTCCATCTGTAAACAGAGTAATACTACCTGTGTCATCAGGTTAATGGGATAACCAAATGAATTCATATAGGTCAAGGACTTGAAATGCTGAGAGTTTTAATCTTCTGCTATTCTGTACAACAATAAGGACTAGATAGAGTATTTGCTTTAAAAATGCACGCACCTTCTGTCATTTATTTTTACAAAATAGACTAGAAGATGTTAACCAGGGTTATTTCTATGGAGTTGGATGTTTGGTAATTTAAATGTTCCTTTTTACTATAATAAAGTTTATTTTACTTTAGGTTTTAGATGAAAGGAGGATATTCAGCTCTTTACAAGTAATGCTGCCTAACAGTTGCATTTAATCAATAGGGGTATCTTCTCCATTGTTTTTGTTAGCGTTCTTCACTTGGTTTTGACCGGCTCCTCAAGACTTTGTAAGCTTTGAGTTCAGAACATACTGTAAACTTTTAACAAGATGATCTGAGTAGTTCTTTAGAGGTTCATTAATATCTTATTTTGCTGTTGATTGTGGCTTAGATAGTTATTCTCAGTGTTTGTTCTGGCTCAGTCACTGAATATGGCCATCCTGCAGGGGACAGTCAGTCCAGAGCCTCAGGAGATACTGTATTGATTATTTATTGCCTTCTTATTTTTTTTTTTTTTTGGCACATAGTAGAAATATTTATCTCTGAGAGTCCACAGATTTCATTACTTCTTAGGCTAGTTTCTGTTGTAGCCACAGAACTTTACAGATGAGAAAGATCCATATTTGCTGGTTTCAGATTTGACCCAAGGATATCTTTGGTTGTGCAGATCAGGATCTAAGGGATTTAAATGGACAGAATGCTTTCTGACATCTTGGATCATCTGAAGAAAAGAACCAGGAATGAATGGAGGTAAGGAAGTAAAGGAAAGAATAGTAGTGATGAATAAAGGCAGTTATGGAAGGATACAGGGGTTTATAGAAATAATTACTGACTTTGCTGTGGAACCTGCCTCTTAAAATTTACTCCTCTTCTTTTATCTATGTGGGATACGGTGATGCAGCTGAAAGACTCTGAAATCTACAGTTAGTTTGGGGGAAGATAGAAGTCAAGTTACTGCTTACTGAAAATGACCTTAGACAAGTCTCTTAACCTTTTTCAGTTTCTTCACCTGCAAAATACAGTTATTAATAAAAAATATCTATACTACCTCTTAAAAGGGCTGTTGTGGGGTTCAAATAAAATAATGTATGTAAAAATATTTTGTAAATAGTAAAGCTGTAGCTAAGTATTTGATAGTGATATTTATGACTGCAATTGGTCTTCACAACTACTGTAGCTTTCTTATGTTGCTCTGGGCTTCTGTGTTCACATTTCAGCTGTCCTCTGTATAGGGGCATTTGGTTTCATGAACCATAGAATGTCCTATTAGTACTCAACCTGTGTATGAGTGTTTTCCTGGCCTTGATCATTTGCCCAAGTGGTGAAAGCTGCTGATTGGTGTGCTTCATTGCAAAAATCTGGAAGAAGGCAGCACACATGGTGAGAGCTTTATTCTACTGCTGGCTATCTGAAGGATGGTTGGAGGCTGGGAGGCAGTTCTGAGGAACAAGTGGTGCTGTGGGCCCCGATGTTCTTTCTGCCACATTTAGCTAGTCTCCCTCATTGCCTTCATGTGCCATGATGACAAACTTCCTTACAATTTTGAGTGCGGTAGGAGGAGAAGAAAAAGGTGATTGATTTCGCAAATGTAGAGGTTGTGGTTGGAATTTTACAGTTTGCCTTCCATGTGAGCAAGTTCTGCATCTGCAGATTCAACCAATTATGGATTGAAAATATTTGAGTATGAAAAACAATAAAAAATTATTAAACATTCTACATATAACAAAATTTCATATGTACCCCATACATATGTACAAATATAATTAATAAAAAATGAAAAATAAAGTGTAACAACTATTTGCGTAGAATTTACAGAATTTTATATAAGGGGCTAGAGCATCCATGGATCTTTGTATCCTCAGGGGGTCCTGGAAGCAATACCCAGCAGATACCAACGGAGAACTGCAGGTTGTTAAAGGCACAGTAAATTTAATCATGCACTTAGTTCTCAAAAGAGTACAACAGGATAAGTTGATACTTTACAGACTTATTTGGTATTTTATTACCATATTGATTCAGGTTCATGCTCATTTGGCCCAGGTAAGAAGGGTTTGCCTCAGCGTCAAAAAAGACAGAGCATGGATTACAAATAGCAGTTTTTATTAAAATATGGTATTTTTAAGATACTTATTAAAAAATATACTTGTTTTATCTTATTCTGTCAAACATATAAGAGACCCATGAGATTATTTTAATTAAAGAAAAAACAAAAACTTGTCCTTTTGATACTTGGAAGAAATTATAAAGTATAATTATATCAATTTGGTATTCTTTACAATTTGATAGTACAGCATCTATTTTTGTGCTTTTAGTAATGTATGCAGTGTTGAAAGCATCGAAGTTGCACAAAATAAAAAAATGTTAACTGTGTTCCACATTTATGTTGTTTTTTTAAACCAAATGGAAATTGTTCCAGTGCTATACTGGTGAATGTTGCCTTTAGCCATTTAAAACAAATTCATAAATAAATGTTTTATCCTTCAACATTAAAATTAAAATATTCAAATCTGTAAATTCTGGTTGAATGGAGCATATAATAAGAAATAGTTGAAGGCAGCAGGACAACATTAATATGTAACTTTTGTATCATCTCATGTGATATTATTAAATGTATTGGTTAATCCAAAAACACTCCATGTAATACGTAATTTTCCATTGGATCATGTTCTTACTTTGAAAAGAGATTGCCCCGGCTTTGTTTTAACATTGGCATTCAAATAACTTGAATAATTTGTCTTTTTAAAAATATGAATTCTAAGCAACTTATTTTTCTATGGTGATATCCTATTTTAATTGATGTTACCTAATTTAAAACATTCAAATTAGTATTTTGATTAATAAGCTTCAAGTATTTGGCCAGGCACAGTGGCTCACACCTGTAATCCCAGCACTTTGGGAGGCCAAGGCAGACAGATCGCCTGAAGTCGGGAGTTCGAGACCAGCCTGGCCAACGTGGTGAAACCCCTTCTCTACTAAAAACGCAAAAATTAGCTGGGCGTGGTGGCAGGTGCCTGTAATCCTAGCTACTTGGGAGGCTGAAGTAGGAGAATTGCTTGAACCCAGGAGCCGGACATTGCAGTGATCCGAGATCGTGCCGCTGTACTCCAGCCTGGGTGACAGAGCAAGACTCCGTCTCCAAAAAAAAAAAAGCTTCAAGTATTTATAAATCAATGCTATGTAATAATGGTTACCATTTATTGAGCTCTTACCATGCACCGGGCACTGTTGTAAGCCCACAGAAAGCAGTAACTTGTTGAATCTTTATAATCACTGTAAGGAGGTAAGAACTATTTATACCATTTTATAGTTTATTCTTATTTTACAGTTGAGAAACTAAGGCATTGCTACTTAAGTAACTTGCCCAATATCATGGCTACTCAACTGTGGTAAAGCTAGAGTATGAACTTAAGCAATGTGGATAGAGAATTCAGCACTCTTATTCATTATGCTATGTGAAATACAGAAAATTTACAAATAAAACACAGAATGCTCACATTAATCAGATAAAGGCCAACAAATATGCACATCTATTTTGTAGAATCTATATCTGCTTTTATTAGGTGAAAATAGGCATTTAAAGAACTCAGATATTTATGTAATGTCACTACTGGCTAGGACTGCTCATTTAAAAATACTTGCTGTTAGAAACCTTATTAAGCAAATCATATGTTCTTCCTGGAACTGTTTTTTATGTGAATTTTGTGAGTTTACAAATTTTAGAAGGATTTCTAGAATTCTTCCTGTTCTAATATTTTATGAATTTATGATCCCCTTTCCTTTAATCATAATTCCTGAAATTGTTCACTTGTAAAACTTTTGATTTGTTTAGTCATTTAATTCTTTTTCTTTTGTTCTTCACCCAAATTTATTGAGGGGGTTCTGCATGTCACAGATGATAATATGTTTTCATTTTCATTCAGTTCAAAATACTTTCTCTTTTAATTCTTTGACCCATGGGTTAGTTAGAAATGTATTATTCAGTTTCCAAATATTTGATTTGCTTTATATTTTTGTTACTGATTTTTAACTTAATTCTTTCGTGATCATACAGCTTACTTTGTAAGATTTGAGTCCTTTAAAATTCATTGAGATTTGTTTGTGGTCAGGTATGGTCTGTCTTCTTAAATGTTTTGTGTGTACTTGAGAAGGGTGTATATTCTGTTGTTTTTGGGTAGAATGTTCTATAAATGTCAGTTTGCACAAATTGATAGATGCTGTTCAAATTTTTTTATATCTTTACTACTTGTTATATCAGTATTAAAAGAGGGATATAAAATATCCATCAATAATACTGCATTTTATTATTTCTTTTTCAGATCAACTAGGTTTTGTTTTATGTATATTGGAGTTCTGACAATAGGTACATAAACATTTAGAATTGTTATATTCTCTTGATGAATAGACTCCTTTATCATTATGAAATGACTCCTCTTATTCCTGGTAATATTTCCTGCTTTGAAATTTCCTTTGTCTGATATTAATATAGCATTATATATGTTTTATATCATTTTAATTTTAATCTATCTGTGTCATATTTAAAGTGCATTTCTTGTAAAAACCATTTAGTTTGTCTTTTTTTTAATAAGGTTTGACAATCTCTGTCTCTTCATTGGTGTGTTTAAATTTTATTTAATGTGATTATTGATATGGTTGGATTTAAATCTACTGTGTTGCCATTTATTTTTTGTTTCTTCTGTCTATTCCTTGGTTCCTTTTTCCTGTTTTCTTGCCTTCCCTTGGATTAATTGAATAATTTTTATGATTCCATTTTATGTTGTTAATTGACTTATTGCTCTACTTCTTCATGTTTTACTCTTTCAGTGGTTACTATATGGTTTAACGTATGCTGCTTTAACTTATCACAGTGTACCTTCAAATAATGTGCCACTTCACGTATAGGGTAAGAAAAGCCAGTGATTCTCAACGCACCAGGGACAATGGGATAAAGGACCATACTGGAATCATATTGGGTGTACATATGGGAACTTTGAGAATTTCTCACTTCAGATGCCCTTCTATTGGCTTTTTTTTCCCCCCTAATAAGAATACTGATAACATCCTTTCTTTTTCTGGATGAGAACACTGAGGCTCAGGTTAAAGTGGCTTTAGTAAATGGCAGAAACAGGCCCAACATAGCATAATGTAATGAATACCGGTCTTTAGGTCAGTTACACCTGGATTTGAACTCTGGTAATCTTGCTTGCTAGATATGTGATCTTGGACAAGTTATTTAACCAGTATAATGTTCATGCTAAAATATGGAGAATAATCACCTTACAGGGCTGTCATCCCATGTGCTCATACAACACTTGATTTCTATCTTGGTTGTCAAAATTAACTGGGATAGTATTTATAAAGCCCCTAGTTAAATTGCTTGGCAGAACTTCAAATATACTTGTCATGTGAAGATTCTGGAAGTAATTGGCTGACTCTCAAGTAAGTGCTCTTATTTTACTTACACTGTAAATTATCTCTGCAGACTTTAATCAGTCCTTTACACCTTGAAACATGTTGTGCACATGTTAGAGAAGCAATGATTAATATAACTGAAGTTACTATGAGCAGGTATGATAATTAAACCAAATAGGTTCAGAGTTTGAAGAGATCTAGGTAGTGAATAAAACTTCAGGAAGGCTAGTGGCTGGGACATTCAGGAACATTGCCCGCCACCTTCTAGGAATTGATAGAGAGATTGAGGGGTCAGCACTGATGTGGTGTGAGAGGGAATATAATCTGGGGTCTCATTGTGTTGCAAAGAGGCAGTTCATATTATAGAATTAGAATTTAGGTAAATGAGAAGGATTTCGAGCAAGAGATTAGAAAGTCATCATGATATACAAGTGAAAGTTGAAGTTGCAAAATATTATTTCAGGGAGAGTGTGTACAGAGAAGAACAGAGAAGGCAAAGGGTGTATCTTAGGGGACTAGTCCTTGTTGAGGAGAGAAGAAAGAAGAGATAGCCAGGGAAATTAATGCTTTCCTCTTCTTGGGATCTTTCCCAGCATCTAACAGCAGTGACCTGCCTTCAGTAATGGAATACTTTATTGAATTTATAGTGGATGTAGGTCTTGTTAGTTTTATTCTTAAATAGATCTACAACTATTATTGTGTATATTAAAAATGCTAGTCATTGGCCAGGCGTGGTGGAAAATGGTACTGGTTGGCTAGCCATGGTGGCTCATGCCTGTAATCTCTGCACTTTGGGAGACTGAGGCAAGAGGATTGCTTGAGCCCAAGAGTTCGAGGCTGCAGTGAATCATGATTGCACCACTGCACCCTAGTCTGGACAACAGAGCAAGATCCCAACTCATATATATATATATATTTATATATATACATATATTTACATATATTTGTATATATATTTTTATATATATTTATATATATTTATATATATTTATATATATTTTTTATATTTATATATATTTATATATATTTATATATTTATATATATAAATATATATGCTAGTGGTATCTACTGCAATGTGCTCTTTTGGTAGGGCAGCAAATATGTCTTTGGATCTTTCAATTAGTATGAATAATGAAAGCTAACTAACTCTCTTGTGTTTTTAATTTCTCACTGATTTTGCAAGATAATGACTTTACTCTTAAGATTGACATTCTCATAACTGTTGAATATTTCAAATATGAAACACAAATTTTGTTTCTTTTAACTTGGAAATACAGAAAACATTAAAAGTATTGTAAGCAGACTGGAATATGGCAGGAGCATAGCCTTTACAGTCAGATGTAGTTCCATGTGTGTCCTAGTTTTGTCTTTTGCCAGTGTTGAACTCTTAGGAAAAATATTTGATCTTTCTGGAACTCAGTGTCCCATTTCAATAAAGTATGCAACCAACACACACATAATTTTCACAGAAGGTTGTTGTGAAAATTAAAGTATTAAGTTTAGTAGCAGATATGTGGTAGGTGTTCAACAAATAGCAGCTTTTAAAATTTTTAATTGGATGTAACAGAGGAGGTAAAGATGAAAGAAGACAATCTTGATTTATTGGTAGAATTTGTAAGTACCAAACACTAGCCTTACCATTCTTCATGTTATCTAGGTGGAGAGTATAATTTTTTTCTTTTCCTGATTTATTACTTAGTATTCATCCTCCCACACTGGGATATTATTCAAAAAAGCATAAAGGGTTTTCACTTGCAGCCTTACTAAGAGTTGTCAAGAGAACTGCTACACTGCAGAACTTAGCTTATATTTGCTCCAACTGTCTCTACTCAAAAGGTGTTAAAGCAGTGAACTGTTAGGGTGAATTTCACATTCAGGAAGCATTTGTTCCTTCTCTTCAGAGCAAGGAGAAAGAAACAGGGATGAATTCTATAAAGAAACTGTGTCTAGGATCTGCAGTAGTTTTAGATATTTTTCTTCGTTGAGGTTCTTTTTTTGTCTTGTTAAGTTAAACTGAAACATGAAAAGAGCATAATCTAAATACTAAAGGTGGGCCATTTAAAAATAAAATAAAAGTGTTCACTCTTAGCAACTTAAACAAATCATAAGCTGTAGTATGATGTTCTTAAAATATTAAACTCCCATATGAAAATAATTTGCTTGTATATCCTTGAGAAGGAACATAAATTACCTAAATTATGAATTGTTTATTAAGTCTTATAGTATTTCATAAAACAATTTATCAAGTAAATTGAATGCACTGAAAGAGTTCTACTTGGTATACGTTACATTATGCTTTAACAAGTATTTTAATATTTTCTTAGGAAGATGCTGATGTTTCTATTTGGGAAATTTGGATTAAAAGCTGGGACGAGTATCCTTAGGAGAATAGGTTGTAACTGAAAAAAAAATCGATCTTGCTATAAAATGACAATTTTGTAAAAATTTCTGTGTATTTCTCAAGGAGAGAGGTTTTTTGGTTTTTCCTGTTAAATTGAGAAAATTTTCTATATATAAAGGCTGTGCTTTAACCAATTAAAGAAGTGTGATTTTTTTAGACTCAATATAAAACATATTAGAATCTTATTTTCTGAAGTAACCCTGTTCTCTGTAGTTATTGATTTTTATTCAGCTCACATTAAATAATAAACAGATTTTCAACATTGGTGGTAGCTTTATTAATATTCAATTTGGAAGAAAAATGAATTTACCGGTAGAATTGCCAGCATCAATAATTTTTAAAAGTAAGAAATTTGCAGTTTTTTTCTGGTCATTCAAAGCTAGTTAAAAGTTTCCCTTTCTTTCTAAGAATAACTGTAACAGAATTGGTATGCTTAAAAAGTGGACAGAATCCTATTATTATAAGCCAGGTGATAGCTTTTACTGCAACCACGTTGCATCTCCTGAAACTACCCTAAGCTTCAGGAAATGCCAGATTCACCCTTTGCACCTTTCTTTTATAACCTTTTACTTACATATTTACCTTAGGAAGATGATATTTTTGTTTAGAGCCCTCTCAGGAAGAAAAAAATAACTAAATGAATTAATATATCTTTATTAAATGGTTTGAAGCCTTTCTTTTACTTCTCTATAGATAATTACTATTTATTTACTTGAAACAAAAATAGCATTATCTTTAAGTCAACTTAAGAGCTCAATTCTGTAATTCATAACATTCCTTATAAAATGGTGTGGTAGAGCTTCATTATGGATATTCAAACAGATCATGGCACTAACCATGACTCAAGGTCACCTTCAAGGCCTGTCCAACCTTAGAGTCTGTGAGCTTACATTTCTCTAAACATAGATAAAGTAAAGTAATACGACATGATTAGTGTTGACCTTTAGTGGTCTTATTATGAAGTAGTTCTACTGTACTTTGGAAAGTACAAACCAGGAATACTCAAATCAGATACTGATCTGATTTCACAGTAAGCTTTGTTTTGAGAGACTGAATATTTTGGCCATGTGGCTTACGTCTAAGTACTGAAAATAGCTTAGCTGGTATTTTTGATGCCCATAATGTTTAAAATGGTGTGAATATAAGATCCTATGGATAATGTTACCAGTAGTTGTCCAGATGTGTGAAAATAATTTCAAAGAAGAAAATGATACAATTAAGCTGCACTCCTGACTCAGCTTATATATGTAGAGTCTTTTGGAGGGGCTGTTGTGTAGCCAGTGTTTGACTATGGGGCTGACTAGGTCCTTATAATTGGAGGTGGAGGAAAGGTAGAGAAGGGAACAAGAGGCCTGCACAGTGGCTCACACCTGTAATCCCAGCACTTTGGGAGGCCGAGGCAGGAGGATCACTTTAGGTCCAGAGTTCTAGACCAGCCTGGCCAACATGGTGAAATCCCCTCTCTACTAAAAAAAAAAAAAAAAACACACACACACACAAAAATTAGCTGGGTATGGTGTCACACACCTATAATCCCAGCTACTCGGGAGGCTGAAGTGGGAGGATCACTTGAAGCCAGGAGGCAGAGGCTCCCCGGGCTGAAACCCTGTCTCTACTAAAAATACAAAAATTAGCCAGGCTGGTGGCAGGTGCTTATAATCCCAGCTACTTGGGAGAATTCCTTGAACCTGGGAGGTGGAGGTTGCAGTGAGCTGAGATCATGCCACTGCACTTCAGCCTTGGCAACACAATGAGACCCTGTCTCAAAAAATAAATCAATAAATAAATAAATAAAAAAGAGGAGAGAAAGGAGCAAGGGAGAAAGGGGGAAAGAAAGGGAGAGAGAGAGGAAGATGGATTGGTTCACTCTCCTACATTTAAAAAAATTCCATTGCTGTCTTAATTGAAAAAGAATTTATGTATTCATTGTTGAGTAAACCTTATAAGGAAAGGGAATATAATTTTCATATGTAAATAACCTTTCCATTTTATTTAGAAAACACCATCCTTATAAATTTGGTTTGTGAGAAGAGTGGCTCCATGGATCATAAGAAGTAATCAGCCCATATTTGTGTGTAATTTTGAATATAATACGTAAATATTAGCTAACTCTTATGGTACAACAAGAATATCATTTCCTTCATAAGAAAGATTACATAGAAAATACCATTTTTGAGTCAGCTATACTGGGAGGTGTTTGCTTCTACCTTGCTTTAATATATTACGGAAATACTACTTTTATGTAAATTAGGCATGGGTAACTTATGAGCTAGTAAAAACCAATAGTATGCATCAGATGATTAAAGAAATCAAGCAGTATGGTTGGTTTCAGAGTTACATTTGTACAAAGCAGTTTTTAAATCTTTTAAAAGAATGCATGAACATAATATGTAAAGAGGTAATTGGAAAACATTTTAACGTAGATAAATAGTACATGTTGTGGAAAGCTTGTAAACCTGCCATCTAAAACTGATTACCCTTATGAGCATTTCATGCTGTTTGACAGTGAAAAGTGCACCTTGTAAAAGCTGTTACACAAACCATTACATTGAAAAGGTTTCCATCTCACACCCCAAAATTACACTTATTTGCTGCAAGTGAAAATTCAGAATTTGTTCCCTGTTTATTTTGGTTGCATTTACTGTTGTGTTGAATTTTGGTTTTTCCCTCTTCAAGGAAAACTAGAAATTAGTCTTTTTGGTTTCTTTATTTCAGTGTAAATAGAGTCAGTTTGTATATTATAAGTGGCATCCAGAGATGATGTAATAATAAAATTCTGAGCCTGAAACACTCAGAAACTCTGTACAATAATAAAATACTGAGCATGGAACACCAAGATACTCCATGTAAAGTATTTTGGTAGATAGAGAAAAACAAGTTGGGAAGATGGTTCAGAATTCCTGTAGAATATAAAGTCCTGTGAACCATTTTAGTTGATAGCGCCACACACAAACACACACACACACACACAGTTTGTCTCACTTGAAATCTTGTTAAACACCCTGAAACAGAGCCTTACTCATTTATGTGAGAAAGAGACTTGGAAACGTCTAAGAGAAGCTCTTATTTTAAGATTGCATTCTCCATGTTATATGAGTATTTCTTTCCTTGTGTAGTAAGCACTTTGCACATCTGTCAGGCCTTCCTCTGAGTGCCTTCCTCCTTTCTTCTCTTATTAACCATAGCCTGTTAGAAAGAGCTTTTGACTGGGAATTGGGAGTCTTGAGTTCTAATACTAGATCTGATACTTAATGGATCCATTTGGTTGATTTTTCTCAGTTTCTATATGAAATGGGAGCCTGCACTGGATGATCTGAATACTTTAAAGGGCTGTGATTTTGGGAAGCAGGCCAATTATCTGAAAACCGATTACTCCTTCACCAAAAGAAAATTTACTGGGTGATCAATTCACTGAATAGATAGTTTTTTAAAAATCAGTTTGCTGAAACATAAGTTTGCTGAATGGCCATTTTGTTAAATTTACCAAATACTGTGATTTATCATTTTGTCTAATGACCAGTTTTCTAAATTATCAACTGCCTGAAATGTGTTTGTATTAACTACATGCAAAGTTTATCACAAATGATGCTGCATAGAATAGCTGCAAAAGTTTTTGAAATTTTTAGTGGGAAGTAATTATTAAGTTTTAATTTGATTTTAATTTTTCCATTGCAATTTCAACCCTGATTTTTCGCAGTAGAATTATTTATCAATCTAATGCAGCTGAATGCCAGTTTTATCATTGATATTTCAAATACTGAATGCTTTTTAGTTACTTAAAACGGAAGCAACATGTTCATCCAATTCAATTGGTTAACAAATGTGTGAATTAAGGGAAGTATAGAATGTATTTAAGTGGATAGAAAATGTGTTAAAAGAAAGAAATCTTCTATGCCATCATTTATACACTTTTTGGCATTCAAAACATTTATAACCCTTTGATTTAAAATAAATAGATTCTGATCCCCAAAAGTTGTTAGCCTAGAAAATAGCAAAATGACAGAATATTACATGGGTAGGCCACAGTGCTGGATTACAGCAGTATTTACTTTCAGGTAAATTAAAAGCTTGAACCATCAACTTAAATATCAGAGAATTCTTAAAAGATTCTTTGAAACTATTTTATTCAGTACAAGTAGCTGTTAACAATATAAATGGTTAAAAGAAACAAGTTTTGACTGAATGGGTAATTTGTCAAATTGGCCATTTGGCAAAATAAGTTTATTTTTGGCAAAGTAGACCTAGTTTTATCGTACCCGATCACCATCTCTGCCAGGGACGGGGAAAAAGAGGCAGTAGTGGAAGACTACTACTGTATTTGGAGTTAGAACACTTTTTCCTCAGTCACACCCTATAAGCCAAGTTGGAACCATTTGGAAGGTCTTCTCCCTCTGTGTTTATTTGCGTGTGCATGTGTGATGTACTGTGTGTCCAACTTAAGTTTCGATACCAAAGACCTGTTGTCTCTGTGTGTGGCCATGTGTGCGTGTGTGTGTGTGAGTGAGAGAGAGAGAGAGAGACAGAGACAGAGATAACTCCTACAGCACAGACTTTTTGAAATAGTGAAGTAGTACAATAAAAAGGCCTGGGTGAGACTTGAAAAATTTCTTTTTACTTTCCTCTGCTTGGCGGATCCTTGTAACAAAGTATGTTCTATATAAGCATTTGACGGAAACAACAAAATGAAAAGATCAAGGTATATGATGAATTACTTGGCATGCACCAAGAAAGGGTGGCCCTGTGCTCCAGCAGGAATAGAGATGTTAGTTGTACTGCAGGATTACTTATGGGATTGCTATGGGGCTTAATTACCCTGAACAGTGTCTTTGGCCTATACAGGCTTCCTTAAAGCTCTACTTCTCAGTTATTGCCCTTGATTGCAGTGCCATTAGGAAGTAGAGTTAAATACCATTTTCTTGCCATTGCTGAATGCAGTTTGTGATCAAATGTAAAGGTCAGGGAGCAACAACCCCTGGCACCTGTGCCAGAGACTCACTGAAACAAACTCATTGGTGAATGAACAAATAGAGATTGCGTCTTCTTTTGGTGTCTAGAGAAGCTGCAGGCAGTCATTCCTACTCCTTTAGAAGTGGGCGTTATGGTGTGTACCTTAGAGCTCAAATCTGAGATTCAGAAAGAAAAGATTCTGAAATCACTGTGGCACATTGATTTTTAACATTTTCTGAGCCCTAATTCAAATTCCAACAAGCCTATCTGTATTGATGCTTCAGCAGAGGTAGTATAGAAACTCTGAATATTCCATGATTCAATCATTTTTATTAGTCTTAGCTGAGATCTACAGAATAGACAGTCAGCTTGTCAGGTACTCTGCATTGCTGGAAATGAAATTAAGATATTTCTTAGAGGATGATCTATCATGGAAAACTATTAACTGGATTAAAAAATTATAGCATATCTAATTCCCATAATATAGAAGAATGAAAACATAGAAAAGACTCTAGACAGGACTACATAATAGTTGGTGTGTTAAACATCTAAATTGTTGTCATATTATTAGCCTAATACTGCATATGGGTAGGTTAAAAAAAATGAAACAACATGTTGCCCCTTGACTTAGTAGGTGGTATAGCATATTCAAGTTCTCAGTCTGCCCATTTCTAGTTATATGAAGTTATATGACCTTGGTGCTGATAGAATTATTTAAGTTCTATCAATTATTAAATAATTAAATAATTAATTATTTAAGTTATGCCTCAGTTTTCTCATCCATAATAAATGGGATAATAATAGTACCTATATCAAGATTTCTGTACAGATGAAATAATGTGTGTGAAGTCCTTACATAAAATGTGTTAACTAATTAGTAACTAGAGGCTTCTTAGAATACCTTTTTTTGGTAGAAAGTTTCAATGATTATTAAGAGAACATAGAAGAATATCAGTTGAATGTTACCAAGCTCAAATAAATTTCAAGTGGTTAATTAACGATGAAGTCAGAACAATTACTATTAGGCTAATTACTTATTCTTAGCATTTCAGCTATGAAAATTAACGATATCTGAGTGCTTCTGTCTCATAAAAACAAAGGAAGCATACCAGGCCACTTATTCTAAGATGACATGATTAGAGCATTGGATCTGAATCCACAATTCAGTAAATCAGGTGTACTTATTAAAACACAGTAAATGATATGTCAGAAGGTTCAGAGCAATAGCTGAAGACTTGATTTGTTCATTTGAGTTTACTTAATCCTTATCTTGTTTCTTTATTTTAAAAAACTATACACAAAATCTTTTGAGTCTTTTAATTCTTTGAATGTGGGAGTTGTTATAAAATTCCATTGTAATAGAAATTGAACATGAAGTCACATTAGAAAATTAAGAAAAAACACTTAATAATTTGATTAAAAATGGCTGTAATATACAATTATGTTTATGTAGAATTTTAAAAAAATTGTATAGAATATGCCTCTGATACAGCATATTCTAATAGTAATGTTTCAATAGGGTCTTAAACTCATCTTCTTTGGAGATTGTTCTTTCAACAAATCAAAGATTCTATGTATATATTGGGCACTGTGGCTACATATGTGAGTGAAAAACATAAGGATAGTCCATGCATTCATGGAGCTTATAGTCTTGTTGGAGAGACAGTTACACTATAGATGTGATAATTGCTGTGTACTGAGTAAAGATAGTATGCTATAGGAATACCAGGAGGACACTAGATTCGGACTTGTTAAGAGCAAGGTGGAAAAGCAGTGGTTGTTTGGGAAGCTATCAGGGGAAAGTAGGATTTCTCCTGAGACCTGAAAGACAAAGTGAAGATTAGAGGAGGTAAGAAGGAAAAATTGTTTCAAGCAGAAGAAACTGCCTGTTCAAATGTCCCCAGGGTTGGCCGGGTCAGTGGCTCACGCCTGTAATCCCAGCATTTTGGGAGGCTGAGGCAGGTGGATCACTTGAGTCCAGGACTTTGAGACTAGGGTGGGCAACATGGTGAAACCCTGTCTCTACAAAAAAAATCCAAAAAGTTAGCTGCCAGGCGTGATGGCACGTGCACGTGGTCCCAGCTACTAAGGAGGATGAGATGGGAGGATCACCAGGGACTGGGAGGCTGAGGCTGCATAGTGAGCCAAGTTTGTGCCACTGCACTGCAGCCTGGGCAACAGAGTGAGACCTTGTCTCAAAAAAACAGAACAAGACAAAAAACCAAATGCCCCAGGTTTGGGGAACTGTGGGTAGTTCCATAAGGCTGGATTGTATATACGCTTGGGAAGACAGTAGGCAGGAGCTATATTCTAAAGAGCCTCCTAAGCCTTGTTAAGTAAGGGTTTGCAGCTTATCCTGAGGGCACTGAGAACCTATTGTAGGTAGTGGCCTGAACTCTAGGGATCTGTGTGGCGAGATATAGATATGTGAGTATATTTTTGAGATATAATTAGGAAGCAGACTCAGTAATTTATTAAATTTGGAAGATGAGAAAAAAAAAAAGAAATCTGGCTCTTACTTTTAGCTTCTTTGAGAAAAAAGGATGCCAAGATGACTGGATCCCAAGATTACCACTTTTATCTTATGCCGTCAGTAGAATTTGAATTCATTGAGGGCAGACTGTGTATTCCCCAAGGCATCTACCAGCAGTTATTAGCAGAAAGTTTAATAGAAAAGATGAAAATCTAAATTGAATTTTGATGATTTCATGTGAACAGGTGGACTTGTAATGATGATAGTCTATTTAAAAAGATTCAATGGGGCAGTTAAAAATCTAGAACTGTAGCTCAATAGAAGGAAGGATTATTGACTAGAGTTACAGATTTGGGAATTATTCACATATGGATAATAGTTATTAGTGGCTAAACTCTTTAAAACAGAGTTTTAAAAACAGAGTGTTGAGAGAGCAGAAAAACACCCCAGCTCAACTCTTTTTTTTTTGTTTGTTTTGTTTTTTTTTTTCTGTTCAAAGGGTTGCAATTAAACTTCTGAGGCAAACAGAAAGACTGGCCAGACAGGTAGGAAGAAAACCAGAAAAATTGAATGTCTTGGAAGGCAAGGAGGAAGCTTTTTGATAAAAGAGATTGTCATTAATTTCAAGTGTAATTTGATAGTACAGTGAGTGTGAAAAATAAGAAAAGGTCATAGAATTTGCAGATTAAAAGATTGTTCCTTAGTGACTTTGGAAAAGATGATCTTCTCTTGGAGGGATGTGGCAGAAACTAAATAACAAAGTGTCAGCAGTTGAGTAGAATGGGCAGAAATGAAGACAGTGACTGTAGATAACTCTTCTGAACAAGTTTGGTGGTGAAAGAAGTGATTGCAATGTTACAATTAATGTATTATCAAGGATAAAAGAAAGAGTTTTTTCCCCAGTTTAGTCTCCATCGAAGACCACCAAAGTATAATGAGAGAGATGACAATGAAACTTATTACATGAAATTTCACACTTATCTAAAATATTATATAATGACAACTATATTTTTGTGAAGAATTTACAGTTGATTTTGAGCATTATAATAAACCCAGTTAAGGATATTAACTAAAGATTTATGAGATAGCCTAGGATAACCAACTTTAGATGATATAGCTATACAGTAAGGAGATTTTAAAGGAATTATTATTTCTGGAGGCAAGAAAGTGCTTCATACCAAATTGGGAGGACAGCCATCCATGGAGTGCATCACCAGTTCCCACAGATAAGGACCAGTGGAACTGTTTGTAATTCAGTATAGATGACTTATTTCAAATTTTACTGATTTTTACAGAGAAATAATTTTTCTGTTAAGTATCCGAATTTACACTATTGGCTATAGTCTTTAATCTGTTTACATTTTTCTCCTTTGGCCAAGTCTTTATTCCAAGTGTATATACATATACATATAATGAAAATCAATGTAAAAATTTAATAGCATTATGTTTTACAGCACGTGTTTTCAGAATTCATGTGTATATGAATATATAGAGGTTTTTTTGAGGTCCACCTACACCCATGTTCACTACATTTGCCAGAATGGCAGTAATGAGAATTCAGTTCTTTAAGATATTGTACATTTAAAATGGGGTATATTGTTTCCATTATTAGCAATGTTATTATACAGTATTATTTTCCTCTTTTAGATGTGTTGATCTCTTTGAGTCTGTCATTAGAATAGTTAGGAACTGCAAAAGACTCTATTCTGCACTTTTATTAAAAGAAAAAGATGAGAGAAAAAAAATTCTTGTGTAGGCAAGATAATCTAAGAGGAACACTGTCATTGGAGTCTTTTCTGATGTGAAGAAAATTAAGAATTTCTGTTCTGGCTGTCACTCTCTGTAAAATCTAAAGGAAACTCTGTTTGGTGCAGTACTACCTGCTCGTTTCTTTTGTGGCTCTGTAAATAATGCTGCCTTTTAAGCCAATCTTTGCCTCCCTTTGCTCCTGTCCTGTATGTCTTTCCAGCAGTTTGGCTTCAGTGTTAAGGGATTGTTTTATTTTAGTTTTTGGTAATTAGTCCTTTAAGATAAAAATTACAGTAATTTCGTTTATTTCTTTAAGTAATAGTTTTTCATAATCTATTCTGAGTCAAGGAAAGAATTAGTTAAGAGAAAACCTTTGAAAAGTGAAAAAAGTTACCCAGGCAACCTGTATGTGTTACCAGTGTGCTGATTAATCATCTTCAACATTAATCACTGTCATCAGTTATCACAGGAAGATGACTGCTGAACAGTCTACACTATTATCATTGCTTCGTTTTTCTACAGATCAATTTAGTGCAAAGATTTATTGTACACAGTCATGAGGATTACAACATCAAACCGAAATAAAGAGGCAGCATTTTTATAATACAGAAAATCATGAATTTTCTTTTTACATTCCTCATTTACTTGATTTATTGATTTGATAAAGCCCTGTGTTTTACAATGAATAAATTTTTCACAAGGATGTGTTTTAAATAAAGAAGGGTTGGTGTTTGACTACAGTTTATAGCTTAACTAGTTTTTTCATTTGTACTGGGTGAAGGTGGAAGAAAGCCAAGTGTTTTATATTCGTAGGTGAAGCAATCCGCTCAATATATTTTTTGCCAGAGTTTTAAGAAATTAAATTTAGTACGTGACTATTTAAACATATATTTAAATGTAGTACGTGACTAAACATATGTTTAAAATATATATATGTAACATATATATGCATTAATAATTTCTACTATGCCCCACCATTGTACATTGTCTTTCTAGAAGTTGCCTAATGTCCTCAGGTTTTTTGTTGTTGTTAGAGTTATCTTAATATTGTTCATTATCTAGTCCAGAATAGTTGGAATTGTGTACATTTTGTACTAAATTTATGTTAAATGTCAGTAATTTCCTCCCCAAAAGCACTGCTCATTTTAGTTGTCTTAATATTAATAGAAATCTTAATTGCTATGGACACTATATATGCTACTATTATTTTCCAGCATTTATTTAGGAACGCTGATGCTGAATCAGAGCTTTAGTAATAAAAGTATTAAATATAAATATATATAAATATAAATGCTGCAGAACTTCAATTACAATAATTTTGAGTCTATGTTTTAAAAATAGTAATTTTCACCTGCAAAACATTTATTTTTTTCTGTAAATGGCATTTCTATGATCTTATATTGAATCAGTTTTCTAATGCTCTTGTAAATAAGTTATTCTTGAATATGGTCACATTTTAGATGTCGTTTATTTTTACTATACCCATTCAGTAACTATCATAATAATTTTGGTTAATTCGGTTCAAGTAGGAATTGGAACTAGCATCTTTTGTCTTTCTATGCTAAGGATAAAGGAAGGAAATTCTCTGTTGAGCTTGAAAATTAAATTACAGGTCTTTGTTTTCTATACTGAATTTAAACCTTTTACATTCCTCAGTGTTAAAAATAATACAGTAAGTGTAGTGGAACCAAACTTTGCAGACTTTGCTCTTTAGGAGAGCAAATTATTTCAGGATGAAAGACCCCAATAAAAATTAGGTGGATACTACCTATTTTTAAGCTAGCCCAGTAACATAGTTCTGTTTGATAAGTAATTGATTAGGTCAGACTATTAATCCATTTAATCTGGCATGTACATTGTGAGTGATAAAAGGAATCCAACTGTGAATTTGAGTGTATTAAATAATCTTCAGGAAGTTCCACAAAAAACATTTGAATGCCTTAAAACTTGCAATAATGCATGTTTGTTCCAAACACATTTGCTTTGCCTAGGTTTTACCCATCAGGTTGAAGAAATGCTAATCTTGTTCCATTCAGCATCTGGGTTTTTGCAATATATTTTCCTTCTCCTAGGGGTTAATTAGCCTTCTTTCAAAATGTGGCCTATTTAGCTGTAGATTCGCATGATTCAGCCAGAGCTGGCTGTACAAAGCAGAACCGTTAACAGGCGGGTGTGTCCAACTGCTTAATTAGCCAGAATAAAAAGGTCCTTTGTCAAACAAGCATCTGTTGCTCATGACACACCTGACAGCCACATTAGGCGAGGATGACTAGACTGAAATTGTACATGTCTCTCCTGTAAGAATATACAACTCATTTACATATGGGCTGCGTCATTGACAAACTGCAGGGGTTTATTTAGCTTATCAAAATGGATTAATGTGATGGTATTTGTGACTGATAAACAAATATCACTTGAAAGAAGGCTGTGAAGGAACTAAACTAACCAAATTACTCCCAAACATAAACAAAACACCAGAAACCACTGCTGGATGAATGGGAACACCTCAAATGTACTCATAAGCTATTATGCTGGGAGTAAAACAAAACCTAAAATGGAGCATGCTAGGACACTGCTCTCATGTGATGATCCTTACTTTGCAGAAATGTTGGAAGCCTACCAGAATACTATGACTGTGTCAGTGGGCTTAAATGATCTGTTTAGCAAAATTTGGCGGGAGGGTTATACTCCTCAAACATGCTTTAACATTCTAATTAATCTGCTGTTTTTATCAGGTCTTCAGAATTAATCACTAAAAATGCCTCTGGAAAAATACGTATTAGTTGGGTTTTATGGTCTCAGTTGAAAGAGAAGAAATACTTCCTAACTTTGGTGTCAGAGAGAGGGGATGTCTTTCTGTTGTTGTTGGAAGTGTAAATCATGTAATAATGACTGAGAACCCCAAAGATTGCTGTCTAGACCAACAGTCTCTAGCTTTTCTTTGGAAGCCCTATCATCATGATATTGCAAAGCAGTCTATGTACTGGTTGACATCACGCACTTTAGAGTTAGACATCAAGTGAATTCAGGCTTTTTCTCTTACTAGTTGTGTGGCTTTTGGCAAGTTATTTAATCCATTTGTGCCTCAGTTTCTTTATTTGTTAAATGGGGATAACACCTCCATCAGGGGGTTCTTCTGAAGATTGAACTAGAAAATGTATTTAAAGCACTTAGTGTAGTGCCTGGCACCAGGAAAAAACTATTACATGAGAGGCCAAATTATGATCTTTTCAGTTAATCTGTGGAAGGGATATGATTGATACCCTCTAATGTCACAAAGCTTGGCAAAGAGAGCCTCTCTGTCAAGGCTGAAGATAGTAAAATCAGAGGAAAATGAAACTGTCTATGAAGGAAAATGGAGACACAAAAGAGAGGCTAAGTTTTTATCAACTGGCATGACCCTATAATCCAAGAGCCAAGTAGATCAGACCGATGAGCAGTAATTTGGCAATAAACAGAACATATACTAGGACTTGGTTGATACTTGATGTGATACTTGGTTGTGCAGGACTAGGCTTTATGTAACAGTTTGGATGTGGTTTATAGGTACAGCTGGAGGCTCGATGGAAAGTTCTCCGTGACTCTCTAGCTTCATGTTTTACAACCATTATTTTTTACCTATCTTATTTCCCCTACTCTATTCTATAAGATTCCTCGTATTAAATAGTTGACAACTTTTTCCTTTTTTCCTGTCTCATTCTAAAAATTCATCAGTTTGCCTTTCTTACTTCTCTTTGTGCAGTGTCTGTATGGCCTTCAGTAAATGATGTAACATCTCTGGGCCTCAGTTAACTCATCTTTAAAATAAGGAAAATCATAGTTTTAATCTAGTGATACATCTAGTGATAAAATCACTAGTTTTAATCTAGTGATACATTTCTAGCAGTAAAATGGTCTAAACTTGGGTATTACTTTTCTGTGTAAAATTAATATAAATGTCATCAATATTGTTTCAAACCCAAAAAGCAATTTTCTTTTTTTTTTTTTTTTGAGACGGAGTCTCGCTCTGTCATCCAGGCTGGAGTGCAGTGGCATGATCTTGGCTCACCGCAACCTCTGCCTCCCAGGTTCAAGTGACTCTCCTGCTGCAGCCTCCTGAGTAGCTGGGATTACAGGCATGTGCCACCATGCCTGGCTAATTTTTGTATTTTAGTAGAGACGGGGTTTCATCATGTTGTTCAGCCTGGTCTCAAACTCCTGACCTCGAGATCTGCCCCCCTTGGCCTCCCAAAGTGCTGGGAATACAAGCGTGAGCCACTGCCCCCAGCCCCCTCAAAAAGCAATTTTCTACTTTCAATCTTTATTTGTAGAAATAGATTTCTGATTACCCTCAAAAGAGTCACAAACTCAAATGCCTATAGAGGCCAGTCAATTGAAAAGAGTATAGCCATTTAAATAATTTGCCTATAGAACACATAATATTTGCTCACCTCTTTAAAATTTTCAGATGTTTCAAGAAATTCTGGAAATTTGTTTCTTTTTTGTTTTTTGTTTTGAGACGGAGTTTTGGTCTTGTCGCCCAGGCTGGAGTGCAATGGCGAGATCTCAGCTCACTGCAACCTCTGCCTCCCAGGTTCAAGGGATTCTCCTGTCTCAGCCTCTGTAGTAGCTGGGATTACAGGCGGCCACCACCATGCCCAGCTAATTTTTTTTTTTTTTTTTTTTTTTTAAGCAGAGACGGGGTTTCACCATATTGGCCAGGGTGGTCTTGAACTCCTGACCTCAGGTGATTCACCCACCTTGGCCTCCCAAAGTGTTGGGATTATAGGCATGAACCACTGTGCCTGGCCTGGAAATTTGTTTTTTAGTGCAAAGTTTTCTGATTTTTAAGTGTTAGCAATTAAGAATTTTGTAATCACTCTGAGTCAAACAAAACCCGAGTGGGGAGTCGAATGTAGTCCATAGAAGGCCAATTTCCAAATCTATGCCTTTTATCTTCTGATATGCTCTCCCAGGTGGCTTATTGGGAGTTGTTAAGAATTACTTTAAAGGTAGTTTTAATTTTTAAAGAGAACTTTTTTCTTTACATTCTTGCATGTGTTTGATCTAAAACAGTTGATGTCAAAGTGTGGGTCATATACCAAAAAAAGTATGTAGAGTAGTCTGTAATACAATGTATGTGGAAACAAGTTAGACTCTGGAACATTCCCATCCAGCTCTGGGGGAAATAGGAGGCAGATTTAGTGCAAGTGACATCATTGTAAGAAACTCATCTACTCTTAATTGAACAGCTTAAAGGAGAAGCTGTAACTGGCAACGCTGTCTTCCTCATCTGTACACTAAACTGACAGAGGCCACCAGCCATCTTGGAGTTGACAAGAGAGGCTGAAAAAGACCTCACAGAAGATGATATCTAATGTCTGGTTCATTCCTTATTCTTTGCAGAAAAGCATTGCCTCACTCTTACTAATAGTTCCTCTGCTGTAGCACAAATGGCATATAAATATGTAATAAATCAAAGGACCCTGGCTTTTGCTTTCTTTTTTAGGGATTTTTTTTTTGTTTCCCGTCTGTGGTAGAAGAAAGAGGAAGAGGCACAGACTGGGTTCTTAATTTGTGTATTCTCTCCCCAAATTTTGAGAACTATTGGTCCTCTAGTAATACTCATTAGGCAAGAATTTTGTGTAGTAAAAAAGTGTCATTCTCAAACATTTTTGGTCATTTCTGTGGTCTTAATGCTGGTTCAAAGGTGTGTGTGTGTGTGTGTGTGTGTGTTTGGAGATCAGTACTACATTTAAATAAACCACAGTTTGTGAGATTTCACATAAAAATCTGGACTTTCAGTTTCTTTTGGAAAATGGAAGGAAGTTTCCCACATACTCACAATATGCTGGAGCTGAGCATTAGCTAACCTATCTAGGAGTATTAGCCACTGAATTTATCACTTTCCATTTATTTTGTAAACCCCTAGCCACTTTTGCTCTCTGTGCCTGAGGTTCCTCATTTGTAAATGCAGATTATAGTCATACCAACTGCATTGAGTTGTTACATGGATTAATTTTTAAATTAATAAATATATCAAGGACTTAAAAGAATTCTTAGCATATGTTAAACAATCAATGCTAGTTGTTACTGCTATACCTTTTGTATGTACAAGGTTTATTGTGCTGCTTTAGGAGTTTGACTAACAAAAGAATGAGAAAATAATCACCTAAAAAGATGCCAATGTCAAAGTGTAGAAAGAAAATTAAGCACAGATTCAAAGTGAAAAAGCCCAGTCCCAAGTCTACTCCTGTCACCTTGAACAAGGCTCTTAATCTCTCTGGGTTTTAGTTTCCTCGTTTACAAAAGTAAAGAATAGATGCATTGTCTTCAGAGGTCTGTTTCTGAAATTGAATATGATTGAAGGTTTTGGGGGAAAATTAGAAGAAGTCATGCTGTGACAAAAGATGCCAAGAGGGGTTAATTTTCTCCTTGAAAAACTGAATACTCTTTCAAAAATTTCTTAGTTAAAAATTAATGTTCACTATATTTTATATAGATTTAAACTACGATGCAGTGCTTTTCTTATGCTACCAATTACACACTGTTTCTCTTGCTCCATTCCCCCAGGAAGGAAAATTAGAAATCTGGTCTTTGCTCAATAGCAAGGAAATTCATATTTATTTTATTGAATGCATAAGTAGTAAAAGGGGATGTGAAGGCCAGGAAGCCGGAGAAAGCATACTTGTTAGAGTAAACAATGCAAAATTTACTCCTATGTTGGCAGGTCAGGCAAAACTGAGAAAAGTGGCATGTTTAATTGTGAATGAGAGAAAGTACATGTCTTTGTTTACAAATCTCATTTACATGATAGTAGTCTCCCCCATCTTTCAACTGTATTAAATGTTATGGATTTGGGGCTATCTTTGTATAAGACTATAATCGAATTTTGATTTTAGTACCATATTATACCATACACAAAATTAGTTAACTTGATTCTTTGGCTAAGTTTAGGGCATATCAGTTGGCTTTTGGATATACATTAATTGTTTTAGATCACCAAATAGTAAATTTTAAAGTTGGAAAGGACCTTAGAAATGATTTACTCTATTTATGCAGCCAAAAGACACATGAAAAAATGCTCATCATCACTGGCCATCAGAGAAATGCAAATCAAAACCACAATGAGATACCATCTCACACCAGTTAGAATGGCAATCATTAAAAAGTCAGGAAACAACAGGTGCTGGAGAGGATGTGGAGAAATAGGAACACTTTTACACTGTTGGTGGGACTGTAAACTAGTTCAACCATTGTGGAAGTCAGTGTGGCGATTCTTCAGGGATGTAGAACTGGAAATACCATTTGACCGAGCCATCCCATTACTGGGTATATACCCAAAGGTTTATAAGTCATGCTGCTATAAAGACACATGCACACATATGTTTATTGAGGCACTATTCGCAACAGCAAAGACTCAGAACCAAGCCAAATGTCCATCGATGATAGACTGGATTAAGAAAATGTGGCACATATACACCATGGAATACTATGCAGCCATGAAAAATGATGAGTTCCTGTCCTTTGTAGGGACATGGATGAAGCTGGAAACCATCATTCTCAGCAAACTATCGCAAGGACAAAAAACCAAACACCGCATGTTCTTACTCATAGGTGGGAATTGAACAATGAGAACACGTGGACACAGGAAGGGGAACATCACACACCGCGGCCTGTTGTGGGGTGGGGGGAGAGGGGAGAGATAGCATTAGGAGATACACCTAATGTTAAATGATGAGTTAATGGGTGCAGCACACCAACATGGCACATGTGTACGTATGTAACTAACCTGCACGTTGTGCACATGTACCCTAAAACAAAGTATAAAAAAAAAATTAATGATTTACTCTAAATTATATTCTGGTGACATCCTGACAGCCTATAAAAGTGTCAAGAAAGTAGAATTCATGACATTTACATCCAGGCAGCGTTTGTGTTCTGAGAATTAAGAACATTTTGACATAATTTTGGATGATAGTTTATAAAGGGATTTAAACAATTTATAAAAAATGAGATAGAAGGTAGCTTTCAATGAAATTTAACCTAGATAGTCTCAGGATAAGAGGTACTAATGGGAATTTTTTTAAAGAATGTGGATTAGTAATTATTTATAAAGTGGTCAGAATGACTATACACATGCATGGACTGTCATTGTAGTATGTTGGGATAAGAGGTATGAGAGTTGAAAGTTAGTTTCAGTATAGGATTTTAAGAACAATTGTAAGGAAGCTAGTCATGCAGGAGTAACATTTTAACCTTTAATTTCATTTTAATCTATTTCAGAGACCATCATGCAGACATCAGAGACTGGGTCGGACACAGGCTCGACAGTGACCTTACAAACATCTGTGGCTAGTCAAGCAGCAGTGCCTACGCAGGTGGTACAGCAAGTACCAGTACAACAACAGGTAAGGAGCTGCTGCTCTTAGAAAAGATGCTGTTACTTTCATTGTGTTGGCTGTCCAACATACCTGTATCCAAAAATTATTTGGACTTTACTGTCTTGCTATGATAGGCATACTTCAGTTTTTAGGTTCATTCAGCAAATGTTTCTTGAGCATTTCTTGGATGTGCCAGGTTCTTTCTGTGCTAGGCTGTAGGGATACAAAAATGAATACTCAAGTTATAATCTGTATTCTCAAACAGCCTGTCTTGACTCCTAAAGCTAGTTATTTTTTCTGACATGACCACCCAAAGTTTTCTCCTTCTCTTCTTCTCTCCTCATTGTTTATCACAACTTTCTATTTCTTTCATATTGAAATGTCAGCAATATTATACTTTATTTAGTTGGCTCACAGTAGTACTTAATAGGATGCATGTACCTTCCAGGCAGGTATTTTGCCTTTGTGGTATTTTAGAAAGTGCCTTTGCATTAGGTGGTTGATAAATACTGTTGAATGAAAATAGAATAATCTTAAAGGTCTGGAGATCTGACTCAAGCTATTTAAAAAATTGGGAGCGAATTCATCATCAGATATTTACTACAGGTCTTATTCATATGCAGGGCAGTTGGCTTGTTTTGGAAAGATACTAACAAAGTAATGCTGTTTATGTATGTGGACTGTGAACACACTGGCCTGTGATTTCTTCTAAAGAGTAGTGAGAACATAAGTGAGAAAGATCATATGTCATATAACATTATCTTGAGATTCAAGATTTACCTATAATTTCTTAGTATTAAAGAGACTCTTTAGCAAACGTTGCTCTTACAATTATAAATAAGTGGTTAGGGAGAAGGATATAGATGGGTTATACATGATGAAGGACGTTTTTATAATTAATAGACGCAAGGTTATATTCTTTACAGGATATAGAATTGGGTTGGGCGGGGGGTGTGCTGGAATCGTTTAGAAGTCATTGGCTTTTAGGATAAGTAAAGACATCTGAAATAATCGTCTTGTGTTTTTTTTGTTTTGTTTTGTTTTTTGAGACGGGAGTCTCGCTGTCTCCCAGGCTGGAGTGCAGTGGCATCATCTCAGCTCACCACAAGCTCTGCCTCCCGGGTTCATACCGTTCTCCTGCCTCAGCCTCCAGAATAGCTGGGACTACAGGCGCCTGCCAGCACGCCTGGCTAATTTTTTGTATTTTCAGTAGAGACGGGGTTTCACCATGTTAGCCAGGATGTTCTCGATCTCCTGACCTTGTGATCCGCCCACCTCGACCTCCCAAAGTGCTGGGATTACAGGCATGAGCCACTGTGCCTGGCCATTTTGTGTTTATTTTTTAAACATTTAAAAAAAAATCTTAGCATACTCTGCCATATACACATATACATCTTTCCCATCCCTCAAGCTCCCAGTTTATTAGATTGAACTATATATAGTTTTGTTCTACAAAAAGTGTTACATGTTTCAATCTATTGCTTATGTTCCTTTTATTTCTTTTAAGCATATTCTCTCTTTTTTAAAATTATAGATCCAGAGGATGCATATGCAGGTTTACTTTATGGCTAAATTACGTAATGGTAGGGTTTGGGCTTCTCGGGTACCCATTACCCAAATAGTGAACATTGTACCCAGTAGGTAATTTTTCAATACTTATCCCCTTCCCACCCTCTCTCCTTTTAGAGTCCCCAGTATCTCTTACTGTCATCTTTATGTTCATGTGTACCCATTGTTTAGCACCCACTTTATTGGTTATGTTTTTATCTTTTTATATATTTTTTAACCATTAAAAATGAGTCTTCAAAATGGTGATTTAAAAGGCTCTGCTATTATTAATGCCATCACCAATTTTAAGACTCCGAACCTTATTGAGAAAGGGATAGCTTATGTCATGTCATCCGAAGAGCAAGTAAAGAACAATCCAGACATTGTTACAACTAACTTTAAAAAGATAACAGTTATCTTTTTAAAGGCAATGTTGAACATTTAGCTCACTCTGGTTTTCATCTCTGTAGAAGAATGGTTTTGACAGAGTGCCTATCACTAACAAGAGTGTGATGGAAATAGTGTTCCTATCTCTGGAAGGTGCCTTCTGTAAACATGAAAAAAAAGTTTTCTTTTTATTGAATTTACATATAATCAAATATTTACACCAGGTCTTAATAGGGTATATAATAGTATAAAGACTCAAAAAACTTAGCAAGTTCTGTTATTTTAAAAAAATGACCTTTAACCTCCCCCATTCTCCCACAAACCACTCCTCATAGGCGACTACATTGACCTCTTTAAACCTGTTATTCTGATATTTACCTCCATTTATTTAAATATAGTATACTTATTTTACTGCATCTTGATTTTTTAGTTTTAAACATTTTAAACATTATCTTAGCACGCCCTTTTTTTGGTCCCTAACACAACACACACACACCCTGACCCACCCACCCACCCACCCACCCTTCCTGTCCCTTATGTTCTTGACAGATTGAACCCTATGTGTTTTTTTATGTACAAAAACAATAATTTCATATGTCTCAACCTACAAGTTATATTTTAATTTTAGTAAATGACTATTCAGTGCTTATATTACCATGATATATAAATGCTTTTCAAATCCAGCCTTGTAGTAAGCAGTGATTACCTTCCTTTCCTGTAAAACTCATTTATTTTTCTTAGATTTAATGATTGTGTTTCTTCTAGTTTTCAGGATTGCCATGGGCAAGCCAAACACCAGTCCGATTTCTGATCTTTTTTATGTGGTTTATGTCATTTTTTTTTTCTCTGAAACTTTGTAGAATATTTGAAATTCCAGTTTTATGAACTTTATGATGATGTGCATTGATGCAGACCTATTTTCAAATACTGTGCTAGAACCTTGATGGGCCATTTCAGTCTGGACATTCATGCTTTTTCATTTCTGGGAAACTTTATTCAGTTTTTTCGTTTGTGATTACCTCCCCCTCTGTTTTCTTGTTTTTTTTCACTTTCCGGACTTTTTGTGTTCTATTTTCAATTTCATTGTTCAGGCCTTCTATTATTTTTAATTTCTATCACATTTTTTTAATTTTCAGGAACTTTAAAAAAATTCCTGTGTGTTCCTTTTCATAATATCATGTTTTAATTCATGGTTTTCTTTTTCCTTTCTGAAGATATTAATTTTTTTTAACTTGTTGAAATTTTTTTTCTCTTTACATAGTCTGTTTCTTTTAAGGTACTCTGTTCTGTTTTGTTTTGTTTTTTACTATGTCTTTGTCTTTCATGTTAAAAGCTTTTCTCTGATGTCTGACAATCTATGGGTGTTTATCCATATTTTAAAATGTGGTTATAAGACGCTGATTTGAATGCATGAGTGAGTCTTGTTGACTTCAAAATGGGGTCATCTGACTGACGAGGCTTTTTAATTAAGAACCCTCTGATGTTCAGTATCTTTGTTTGCCCTCTTTGGCTGGTCAATTTTTTTAAGAGGACTTGTCCAACTTCCTGCCTAGTGGGGGAATGCTTGGCTGCCTGGGAGCTGAGTTGGGGAAAGAGTTGGGTATTTATTGCACGAATTTAATTAATCTTTCTCTTTTTTCATGTGGTGTTACCCGTGCTTGGTATTCCTCAATGAAGAGATTAAGCCAAAGAACAAACCTCCAAACATTTTACTAAAGTTAGGGAAACCCAGTTACCTTACTGCATAGGGGTTGGTAGAGGGAGCCTGATTGCTTCTTAAATAGAATCACATTTTATATTAAATACATATATTAAAAACAAAAAATTGGATTGCTGTCAGAAGTGGAAAATCAGTATCACTAGCCATAAATAGAAAATTATACATACACACCCTCACCACCCCCAACACTTCATTCTTGACCTCATAAAAAATAATCTTGTGTACACCTGGACCACACTTTGGAAAAAACATTGTACTGTGCCATATGGCTCACCCCCAACAGGCATATTTTTCATTTCCTCAAGTTAGCTTTTTCTTTTGGGACATTCAAGGCAGGTGATACCTTATACTTCTTTACACCAAGCAAAGAAGGTGAGAACACTCATTTTCTTTTTGTCAACAAAGTGTTTTATTTCACGCAGTTTTTTGTTGTGATATTTGTCTGGAGACCCTTGTTATGTTGTCCTCCCAGACTTATTTAGAAGCATGTTTTTCTTCTTTGTCATTATTTTTCTTTTTTTTTTTCTTAAGTAGAATAGTGTCATGTTTGAAGCTCCCCAGTATATTCCAGTGGTGTCCCTGTGGATGTAAATTGTCTATAACTGATAAGATTCGTGCTATAATTCCTATTCCTCTGACATGCCTATAATGTTTGAATTGTTAATGTGCTGCTGTTATCTTGGGTTTGCAAACTGTAGTAAAATGCCTTTAAAAGTTTCCAGCTTTTGTTACTGACCTATAATGGATATAGAAATCATGATATTGATGTCAAAGGTAGTTACTTCTATTGATTCAACTTTTCATTGTAACTTTGCTTTGTTGATTTTGACATAAAGAGAAAGTTTATAGCTAATGTTTTAAAATTTTGAGACATTCAATATTATTTATAGGTTGGTGCAAAAGTAATTGTGGTTTTCGCCATTAATTTAATTTTTGCACCAACCTAATATACTGGAATGATGAGTGTATTAGTCCATTTTCATGCTAGTAATAAAGACATACATGAGACTGGGTAATTTATACAGGAAAAAGCATTTAAGGGACTTACAGTTCATGTGGCTGGGGAGGCCTCATAATCATGGCAGAAGGCAAGGAGGAACAAGTCACGTCTTACACAGATGGCGGCAGGTAAAGAGAGAGAGCTTGTGCAGGGAAACTCCCATTTTTAAAACCATCAGATCTCATAAGAATTACTGACTCTCACGAGACAAGCACAGAAAAGACCTGCCCTCATGAGTCAATTGCCTCCCACCGGGTTCCTCCCACAACAGTGTGGGAATTGTGGGAATTACAGTTCAAGATGAGGCTTGGGTGGGGACATAGCAGTTCCCCACAAGTTTGCTCCAGTTCCCAACAAGTTTCTCATCTCCATCTGAGACCACTTCAGCCTGGATTTCATAGTCCGTATCATTATCAGCATTTTGGTCAAAGCCATTGAACAAGTCTCTAGGGAGTTCCAAACTTTCTCACATTTTTCTGACTTCTTCTGAGTTCTCCAAACTGTTCCAACCTCTGCCTGTTATCCAGTTCACTTCTACATTTTTGGGTATCTTTTACACTTCTACATTTTGGGGTATCTTTTCAACAGTGCCCCACTTTACTGTTACCAATTTACTGTATCACTCCAACATGATTCAGTCACCTACCACAGGGTTGCTCCCAAGACATGTGGGAATTGTGGGAGTTATAATTCAAGATGAAATTTGGGTGGGGATGCAGACAAACCATATCAATGAGAAACCAGAAAATTTCAGGATTCCAGTATTATACACTTCTTCTGTTTCTTCAAAGCCATAAGGCTTCTAATTTCACCGTGAAGTAAGTACCGAATAAAACAATTCTAAAATTGTTTTTATGATTTTTTGTTTATTTTATATGACCTCAAGTATCCATTTGTCACACTTTCTTAGACGATATGGTTCAGGGATAGAGAATTCTGAACAAAGAATAGCAAGATCTTACTATGTACAGGGCGAATATTACTTACCTGAAATGCCTGGGAACAGAAGTACTTTTGCTTTGGAACTTTTTTCAGATTGTGGTATATTTGCATATACATAATGAGAGATCTTGGGGGTGGGACCCAGCATTAAACATGAAATATATGTTTTTTTATATATACCTTATACACACAGCCTGAAGGTGAGTTTATACAATATTTTAAGTAATTTTGTGCAGCCTATTACTTTTGGTTGGGTGTGGAATTTTCTTCTTGTGGTGTCATACTGGCACTCAAAAAGTTTAGAATTTTGGAGCATTTCAGCATTTGGATTTTCAGATTAGGGATACTCAATCTGAAATGCTATATGAAATTTCCTATCTTTTCATTATCTCACAAAACATCATAGAGTCTTATTTCCAAATATAGACATTGTTGCCCAATTCAATAAAATTGATAAAAATATCTAAGTATCTTGATTAGAAACTCAAATTTTGATATTACCCATCCCATCATCTTTATAAAGACTTTTTGGACCAATGGGTCTCTATAGAATATGACCAGAAATGGATTGCTCCTTCTCCTCATCCTTCATCCTTGAATGATTTGGTAAAGAGTTTCTTGTAGATTATTCTTTGTTTTTCATTTTATGCCTCAACCCAGGAGGTCTTCTAACCCCTGCTTGTCCTAGAACTGAGTTAAACATCCAGGAGAAAGACAAAGGAGAATGTCTTCCTACTATTCCATAGCCAGCCAGATTAGTTTTCTTTTCAAGGTAGAACTTTGACAGAAGTCAGAACTTTCATTCCTTATTATAATCTTGAGCTCCAGGTATTCCACAAGTACTGCTAACATTGAGGATAATTTCTAAACCATCTTGACCACGGCTCTAAGATTTTTTTCCTCCCTTGTAAGTTTTTCAGTTTTAACTGCCTTTGCAACTATAGTCCTCCTCTCTACTATCTCTGTCTGTCTTACCTCTTTCTTGGAGAAGAGCACAAATCTTTTTCTCTCAAAATGAGTAAATGTATTGTCTCTATATTGTTTATTCTAAATGTAACACATGAGGTATAGTGGAGCCCTGGGGTTCAGGGACTTCTGTTGAGTTCAAAGCAAGATTTTTTTTTTTTCAAAGAAGCTTTTAATTTTGCTGAAATTTTTTTATGATTAGGAATTGTAGTCTTTACCTTTTCCTGCTAAGGGACTCAGAGAGTTTGTTTCTGGTTGATCTTTGGTTTGTAATTGGGATATTTGAAACCACTTTTTATGCGATAAAAGCTCCTTTCAAGACTATATTCAGGAAAGAACATTTGTTTTTTTCTATAAATTTCCTAGATAGAATAGAGAAGGACACTTTGTTCATAATCTGAGTCATTAAAAGGAATAGAATAGCTAGTTGGCTATATTGGGTTCTTTTTGGTTAGTATCAGTCTATCACACATTTAGCCTTTCCACATAAAATATGGTATATCCTGCAAACTGAGCATATTATCCTTGTGGTCAAAAAGATAAATGACATTTTCTTTGGGGAACAAATCTAACCAGAGTTGTAAATTAGGTTGCAGGAGAAGGGCAATCTTCAAGTAGGGTAAGATTTAAATGAATAGTCTCCATTAGATCTCTTTATTTTGGGTATCTACAAAATGATCTGTTAATCTTTAGGAAATAGATTTTAGTAATTTAAGTGTAATATGAATACTTCTCAGATCCTCACATTCCTTAGACCATAGTTTCAATACTGGGTCATTTCCATCTTCACTTCTGTTTGCCATATTCTGAGTAGTATGTCATTACAACCAGTAAGAAACCCTGATAATTAGAATTATACCGATGATAAAGTTTATTGTCATGAAAGCAATCAGTAGTGATTTTTAAAAATTGCCTATAGTTTGTTAAATTCATAATAGAGTATTCTGTTGGATCAAATTTTGATCAAAAGTGTCTTAAATGAATTTGTTAGTTTGGGGAGCTATGCCCAAGATAGTGCACTCCATCATTCTTGTCTTTATCTTTCTTTTCTGTTCAGGGTCAAGAGGTTTGCTTTCTGTGAATCCTAGCATTGATGGACGTGAATAGAATTCTTTTCATTTGAGACCATTATTTCATATAATCAGCTGAAACAAAGGCATTTTTGTCTGGTTTGCTCTTATTTGGGACTTCATTCCCATTGGCTTGGTTCCCTGAGGGGGTACAGTGTTCTCATAATTAAGACTGTGGCAGACATCCTGAAAGATTGAGTTATGTTTTAAAATGAATTCCAAATGAATGTCTTTTTGAAAAAAAAAAAAAAGACAATGATTTTAGCTCTTGGAGAGATTTATTTTTAGAACCAGAACTGTAAAATTTTGGTATCCAATATAAAGAAGTAAGGTGTTTTGGAGGACCATGCTGATTTACAATGGAAATAAATCTTGCTGTGCCAATCCAATATTAAGGCCCTTTTGTTGACCATCTCTACTGAAGAGTTAAAAAATGAGAGCTCTACTATTTAAATAGTTGAGTAATAGTATGCTTTGATTCTCTATTAAGTAATTACAAAAAATTTTTTATCCAGAGTTAGATCATTGTGATCAGTTCTAGATACCATGTTCTAAGAGGAATGTGCCAGGCACTATGTTAAATGCTGGGGTTTCTAAGAAAATTTGACATGGTATTTGATGGGTAGGAAGTCAGCTTTTGAAGAAAATACAAGTTTGATGGAATTGGATACAAAGTGCTTAGGAGCAAAGATGGAAGATTGTCGTTGGGAGTGAGGGTCAGTAATGTGACACCAAAGATGTGACCCTTGAGCTGCATGCTGAAGGAAAAGTTGGAATTCACAAGAAAAACAAACTGGAAGAGGGTATCTCTGGTAAAGGAAAGCATGAAAGATTTCAAGTGAAGTAAGGCAATCTGTAAAGGTGATTGGGGAGAGGAACCTGGGAAGTGAGGGATATGGAACAGTGTTGCACAAGAGCTTCTTTGCAGAAGGTTGAATCAGATGACTCATTTGTGATACCTTCATATGTGTCCCCTCCCTAGCATTTTCGTTTTCTTCCTACTCAGTTGACTTATTTCATTAGGTATTCCCCGACTGCCAGTTTTCCTGATAAGAGACATATGTATTTGTCTACTACATTTCCTTTTTGTATGTTCAGTTCTTAATCCTATGAAATTTGGATTCTACCCATCCAACTTGAAACTGTGCACTTCTGGACAAGCTAAATCCAACATTATTCTCTAGGATCTTTCTGGATTTTTCTTTGACACTTGATACTATTGACTATTATCTCTTTTTTTCTTCCATGGCTTCTGGGCTTACTCTTGTATTTCTTTGAGGACTACTTCATAAAGGGAAGCAGATTTTGTGGAAATTCGGTGGGCTTTATCATTGGAAGGCATAAATTCAAATCCTGGCTCTAGTCCTTTCTACTTATATGACTGGGCAACTTACTGGCTTTTTCTGAAACTCAGTTTTCTCTTCTATAAAATAATTGTAACAATATCTTGCTCATTTATAGCTAAAAGTATTAAATAATACTTCTAAAATATTTAGGGTAGTACCTGATTATAATAAGCCTTTAATACATTTATTATTTTTTACTATTATTATTTTCATTGTTATTATTAATAGTAGTCATAGTAGTAGAATTCATGATCTTCTAATAAAAAAATTTGGAGTTTTTAAACTCCTTTTTTTGTAACATTGGCTTTTGGCCACTTTCTCTTTGTTCTCACTTTCAAGTAACTTATCCTCTGTAGCTAGTTTAGTCTTGAAACCAGTGCTGCTTTCATTTTCTTTACTAGTCAAGAACTTTTGTTCCTCCTTCCTTGTATTGGACTGGATTATGAGTCAGGGAGGTTCAGACTCTAGATCAGAACCAACACCAACTTCCTCTGATCTGCAGGGGTGGTGGTGGTGTCTTTCACTTTGAATAGGCACCCAGTGTAGTCATCAGTCGTTTGAAAGAATGCCAGACAATTTCTCAACAAAGATACCTCCACCATTTTGTCTACCTCATAAAATATAATAGTTTTGAATCAAGTGTGGCATTGTGATAGGATATAAGACTTTAGGAAATTAGGGTGGAAATAATATATTATTATCTTAGATGACCTTATTGGAATTTGAGTTTCTAGTTAGAAAAGGCTTAAACTATTCCTTTAGTGCAACTATTCCCAAGGGTGTCCCAGAGTTGAATTGCAAGGAGTTTTCTTTTCTTTTTTTTTTAAGACAGGCTGGAGTGCAATGGCGTGATCTTGGCTCTCTGCAACCTCTGCCTCAAGTGATTCTCCTGCCTCAGCCTCTCGAGTAGCTGGCATTACAGGCGCACACTAACATGCCCAGCTAAATTTTGTACTTTTAGTAAAGACGGGGCTTTACCATGTTGGCCAGGCTGGTCTTAAACTCACCTTAGGTGATCTACCTGTCTCAGCCTCCGAAAGTTCTCAGATTATAGGTGTGAGCCACTGCACCCGGCCAGGAGTTTTCTTCTTCAACAAATCACTTACTGTATAAGACTATGTATAGACTTATTTTAGTTGATTCCATAGTTTTGTTCTTAGAGACATATAACTTCTTTCCTATTAATATCTAATTTGCCTATCAAACTATCAATTTTAACATTAGTTCTTTTTTTGCTGGGAAAATTCAATGTATCCTATAAAATGTTTTACATGAGTAGAAAATAGAAAACTTTAGGATAACTGGCACCTGTACTTACATATAATTTGAACAGTTTGCAACATAATTTAAACAGAGCACCTACCCTTTTGCCATAGCAAATTAGAGGAATTATTTATGTGTGCTAAAAATACACCCTCATTCTAATAGATCTCAATGTATAGCTGAGTCTGTTTGTCATCAGTGTGTCAAAGAAAGGTAAATTTTAAGGTCCAAATCAAAATTGTCATTTGTAGTATGAGCTGGTCAAGGAAGTTTCCCCAGAGGGACTGACTTTTAAGCTAAGATTTGAGGAATAGAGGTAACAGTGAGGGAATAAAAGGAAGTGTTTATTCAGGGAAGTGAGTGTATGAAGACCTGGCACAAGAGAGGAGCTGATGGGTTTGTGGAGTTGAAACAGAGTCTATATGGCTGGGGGAGAGCGTGGGAAGGGTAAGTGGTAAGAGTTGAAGTAGGGTGTTAGGTGGCACCTGGACAGGTGTCTTGGTATCTTGAGCTTATGAATAATATTTCAGTCTGCACTATAAGCTGTTTAAGTTTTCAATAATAGCTATCATTTTGAATTTACCTACCATTTTACTTCTGTCAGAAGTCCAGTTGAAACAATGGATCATAGTAATAGAAGCTACCATCTACTGAGCATCTTATTATGTGTCCCTGTGCTTAAGGCATGGTTCATTACTTCTCAAGCTTAAAACAACCCTGCAAGGTAGTTGGTATTATCTGCCTTTTATGGGTGAGGAAACTGGGCCTAAAGGAATTTAAATAACTTGTTTTTGATAATAGCCACTTGGTCTTGACAGCCTGTTCTTGTATTTGAGAAGTATACTCCAGGACAGTAATTATAAAATGAATGTATGTAAGCTTGATGTTACATTGCTTTCAGGAGTGGGGCACATATTATCTGTTTAGCAAATGATTCTTTTTTTCAAAAGCTCTTTCATGAAACCAGTAAATACTTGGCCAGTAGTAAATGCTCAATATGTATTGGAGGAATATACTAAACAATGCAAACACTGAGGTATTCTTTAGCGTCATTGTGTATGTGGAGGGGAAAGGACTTGGGCCTTGCTCACTTAGTTTCCTGTTGCCCCTGATAGCAGCTCTTTACATGCCTTTGTGGAACCTCTAGGGATTTGTGGAACACAGTTTGAGAATCATCTTTTCTCCTGGATACTTCTGTAGCCAAATGAATTGGTCATCAAAAAATTTCAAGCTGTGTATCAAATTGAACCACTATATCAGAGGGTTAATTTAATGGAACACTTACTTTTCTGTCCCTGAAAAATAATTATTGTACCTTTTTTTAAATCCAGGGCTGATTTTAGAAATAGATACACAAGTTATGCCTTTTTATTTTCTTTGAAAATGTGTGTTGAAAGTTTTACATATCTTCTAGAATTTATCAGGTTTTCCGCTTATCAGAAACCCCAATCCCCATGCAGAACACTCTCTCCCTGCCCGAAACAAAATAAAACAAAACTTGTGTTGACATCAGTCAAACCATTTCTGAAAAGACTCTGATGGTTCATTTTCCTTACAGCCCTTGTGAACTGATAGGCTTTCTATTTAAAGCAAACTGGAGCCACTCTCTTTGTCCTGGCTGCCTAGTAACTCAGTGCTAAGTCTTAAGTCTAATATTTTAACTAATATACCTTGCTTTAGCCATTTTTTTTTTTTTTTGCCAAGAGTAATTCTCAAGTCATCTGACTTCATGAGCTCTTAAGCTCTACTTCCAGAGATAAAGCAGTCAGATGAATTAAACAAGATAAACTGTTAAGTGCTATAAGCCCTCTGACAGCAGTACTAAACATGGCAGCCCCATGGTAAAGAACATAATATACTTTATGTCAAGAAGGACTAATTTTAGCTCTATCAATCACTATGCATTATCAAGAAATGTCACAAGCAAAAGTAGTAAAGCAAAGAAGAGCACCCAGGATATAAAGGACTATTTGAGCAAAATAGCTAGCAAATTTAAAAAAGTGATCCTTGAACCTCCTATGCCCTACCTAAACTCAGACTCTAAGTGTGAACATCAATAAATATAGAACCTTAAAAAAAAAGGGAAAAATGATAAAATCCATGTAGTAAAATGTTAGCATCCGGGTAATCTGCGGAAAGGAATATTTTGTATAATTCTTGCAATTTTTCTAGGAATCTGAAGTTGTATTAAAAGAAGAACATTTTAAAATAAATAACTTCACCAATCTGAAATAAGTTCAAAAAGTGATAATATGAGCTACTAATAAATTATAGTCAATAGACATAGGTATTTATTTAGTATTTTATCTTTAAATAAATAAAAACTGAAACTTTGCCATATATATTCTAAGCAATAAGAGCTCTTCAAAAAAGTATCCAGTTTAAACCACTTTATTGTCACCTAGGAAAACATCTAGCGAAAAATAAATTTTGAGGTTTTGCCTAATTTTCTCTACATTTCCTATTAACTCTTGTCTTGAAAATTACTATCAAGAAAATAAATTTGTTTGAAAAACACATAAAACAAATGATAATTAAGAATTACAGGTACTCTAAAAGACTATTTTTAAAACAGGTGTGTGTAAGGAATTGGTGGTACAATTGGACTACTTTACAAACCTCATTGCTAGAAAATACAAACTAAATGATTCTCAAGAAAAAGACAAAAGCATTAAAAATTAGAAATCAGGTACTAAACTCAAAAATTATAATTAGCCAGTTTGTGGCTTTGCTTTTTGTTTTAATTAGTAGGATATATATCCTAGTAGACTGAAGGCCTGCAGTTTCCACCCCAATCTCTAAGAAAAGCTAGATTAATTAAATCAATTGATCAGTATTTTTTAAAAAAAGTTAAACTCACCCAAATTCATATTATAATTGACATATTAAATATTGAATATGGGGCAGAATACAGATTTTTAAATTAAATACAAAGGTACAACTTTTCATCTTTTTATAATTTAAATTCTTAAATGTTGCTTTAAAAGATTATATTTTATTTCTGTAAAGTATAATTTTAACAAGTGACTTTTAAAAGTAAGCCTCAGGCCAAGTGTGGTGGCATGTGCCTATAGTCCCAACTACTTGGGAGGCTTAGCAGCAAGATCACTGAAGCCCAGGAGTTTAAAACTGCTGTCAGCTGTGATCACCACTGCATCTCTAGCCTGGGTGACAGATGGAAGGGGGACAAAGGAGATAGAGTGGAGTCTGTTTTTCCCCTAACATATAATAAATTTATGTATTAACCTCAAGGTGTCAAATGGAGAAAAGTGGAATGTGCTCCAGTTGAAACAACAAACAAACAAACAAACAAACAAAAAAGTAAGGCTCAAAACTGAAAGTAGTAATATATATAACTTTTTATTTCTGGTTTACAGATTGGCCAAGCTGTTTCTTGTAAATCTACTTAGCTAACCAAGGGCATGATTTTTCATGATTATTTTTTCTCTGTCTCCCTTTATTATTTGGTGTTTCTGGGTTAAGTATTGATAGCTTTGGATCCTGTTAAATCTGTGCTTTTTATTAGTAGTAATTTCAGCTATTTATAAATAGTATGATTAAAGAAGAGAAATCAAGGAAAAGATGTATATATAAGAAAATATGAAGAACTGAATTATATTCTTAAATAAAAATGCTTATGAATATAATTAGGTTTAAAGAAGCATTGTCCCATTTGTGAATCTCAAGTTAACTTTGTATCTTATCATTAGCAGAATTAAACCATAATACAGATTTACATGTTTCTTTTTGTTTGTAAACAAATCTATAAAATCTGTATGTTGAAATGATTGTTGAAATGATAGAGCAAAATTATTTCTGAAGTTTTTTGGAAAGTGATACTAAATAAATTAATTTTACTTTGAACAAACCTAAGCTTCAGATACCAGTAATAATCTTTTTATTGATTTTTTTCTTATGGGACTGATAAGATCATCAATTACAGTCCTGTTTACGACCATTAATAACATAATTATTCTATGAAAAGCCTTTTTACCAATAATTTTGGGAATTTGTTTTGGTCTTTGTTTTGGGCTTATTTTCAAGGCTTTTCCTTGAATTTGAGGTTCCCTTGACTTTGAGGGTTTGTTGCCTATGGGTTCATTGATTTGGTAGACAGTTATAATATTTAAAACTCATGATTATGTTTAATTTTCCCAAGCACTTTTAGAAATACATTTTGAAAAATGGAGTGTTTCTTTAATTATTTTAATTAGATATTAAAAATATCTAATTTTAAAGGTATCTATATTAGATATAAAAATAACAAAGCAAAAGTGCATCAGAGAATTTGAGAAACTTTATCATGGGAAAAAAGTGATCTAGAGAAGCTAGCGTAATAAAACAAATTCATACTCTTTAAAGCTCAGTATAAAAATGTTCAGTATAAAAATAGCACTACTAAGAATGCTAATTAATTAGATGGTTCTTAACTAATTGTGTTAAATCTAAGTAGACAATTTATTTCACGTGGAAAATATTGTTAATGTTTGAGCTTAAATTATATTTCTATCTTCATTTTGGTTGGTAATACTTCAAGTTAGCATTCAGTTAATGTGGTTTTTGGCCTGTTTCTTATGAAGCAGTAATAATACTGCTCTAAAATATTAGAGATATGAACTAAAGGGATGACTTGAATTTGATGTAATGAGATGTAGGTGAATCAAAATGCCAGGTCTGCCACTTACAAGCTATATGGTGTTACGCAAATCACTTCAACCTTCCTGAGCTTCACATTTTATAATACTGCTTGAGCATCTGTTATGAGCCATGAGCCCTGTTTGGTGCTGTGATATGAAGAATGTTGATGTTAGGTCAAAGAGACTGGTAGGTAAACAGAAGATGACATAAAGAATGGTAATGTCTGAGGTATACATAGGGGATGTGGGAGCAAAGAGGTGAGTCAGTTGATGGGAGGAGGAAACTGTGGGAAACTTTCTAGAGAGGGTGGTACTTCTTCAAGGTGCCACCCAGTCTTAGTTTTCTTATCTTTGAAATATAATTTGCCCATAATGAGGCTGGGTGCAGTGGCTCATGCCTCTAATCCCAGCACTTTGGGAGGCTGAGGCTGGTGGATCACCTGAGGTCAGGAGCTCAAGACCAGCCTGACCAACATGGTGAAACCCTCATCTCTACTAAATACAAAAACTTCACCAGGCATGGTGGTGCATGTCTGTAATCCCAGCTACTTGGGAGGCGGAGGCAGGAGAATCGCTTGAACCTGGGAGGCAGAGGTTGCAGTGAGCTGAGATCACACCATTGTACTCCAGCCTGGCAACAAGAGCAAAACCCTGTCTCAAAAATAAAAAATAAAAAATAAATAAATAAATAAATAAATAAATAAATTGCCCATAAGTTATAAAGGTCAAATGAAAAAATAATTGATGTAGTGGTGCTTTGCAAACTGCAAAGCGTTTTACAGATGTAAGTACAAATTATTGATCTGTATGTCACATACTCTGCTGAGAACTGGAGATATGCAAATGGTTGCAAAGAGTAGTGTTTCTCAAAGTGTGGTATATGGATGTATTCTCAGTTATCTCTGTGTGTGTGTGCAGGTGTATGTGCTTATTTAGATAAAATTTATAATGAAACTACAAATTGAATGTATTAATAGATGAGCTGAATAACCACATTATAACTGAGATTTCCACTCAATTTCAGTGTGTTTCATATTTGCCTATGATCTTTTTCATTCTAGATTAAACTACTTTAATTGTCTTGCATTAATGAGGAAAAAGAGAACCAGTCTTAATATGAAAATGTTAAAGCTAAGTGATATCACAGGCAAATTGAATTAAAAAAAAACCCCAACCTCATTGTACTAGTTGGTCCCATACTGTCATTGTTTATACCTTGCTTTATGTTTGCTTATGTTTTAATAATATTTTGTGGAGGTCAGCAGTCATGACCCTAGGGAAGGCTTCTTGATCATCCTATCTAGGTTAACTTTCCTTTATGCACTCTCCTAGCCCATGTACCTTTCCTTCACAGACTGTTTCATTAGTATGGTCTTAATTGATTCATGTAATTAGTGTCTCTCCCCAAAAGTGTAATGGTACATTGATGATCCAGGGACCACGTCTCCCTTTGCTCCCACTGTAGTCCAACCTTGCATGCCCTGTATGTCTGGAACATAATGGGTCCTCAGTAAATGTTGGTTGAAATAATGAGTGAACTAGATTATGACTGAGTTGCCTTCTAAATTGACAGTAATTTATTAAAATGTTTAGTGTTAAATATGTACAGGGACACGCTCCAATTTTTAAACTATAATTTCTGAATAGCGTAAGCAGTCACTATCTGATGTATCCAGAATGGAGCATCTCTATCCTAGGTTGGTGCAACAAGACTTACTAGAATATGAGAAAGAAGGCCGGGCATGGTAGTTCACGCCTTTAATCCCAGCACTTTGGGAGGCTGAGGCAGACAGACCACCTGAGGTCAGGAGTTTGAAACCAGCCTGGCCAACATGATGAAACCCCATCTCTACTCAAAATACAAAATTAGATGGGCATGGTGGAGCATGCCTGTGACCCTAGCTACTTGGGAAGGTGAAGCAGGAGAATCGTTTGAACCCGGGAGGCAGAGGTTGCAGTGAGCCAAGATTGCACCATTGCACTCCAACCTGGGTGACAAGAGTGAAACTCCATCTCAAAAAAAAAAAAAAAAGAAAGAAAAAAAATATAAGAAAGAAGTATTAGAATTTTTATTTCTATTTATTTTTACTTAAAAATAGGAAATATAGCCAAGATATAGAAACTTATACATATCATATATATAAATGAGGCATCCTGAGGGGCGAAAAATGCAACTTGTTTGTTACACTTTCCATTTTTGGCAAGGTGGATTAATGGATTATGTAGTCTGATTTTAAACTAACTTCATAATATTGACAACTGACTTAAAAATTTTTCCACATATAGCTTACAGATTGAAGATTGCATTAATATTGCAGGCAGAAACAAGAAAAGGGCAGAATGAGTAACTGTCCAATTCTTTGACAGACATGTAACAATTTAAAGATATTACCTAAATAAGAAGTCGGCTCTAAAATTCCAAATACTAAGATTTTTGACACATGGATTTATGTCTATTGTATGTAATATTTTCAGTGATGAATTCTTATCCAAATATATATTGTGCTGTAAAATTAACTAATGAAGTTGCCTCAATGAACAGGATACTTAAATATTTGATCTTTAGTTTTTATTTTGTAATTCCTATTTTTGTATGTTTTGTAAAGTGTATACTTATATTTATATACTAGAACATGTATATAATTTATAAGTAAATATTTTTAACTAAGAAGCAAACATAATAAAAAACATTCAGAAACTACCAAACTAAAAATTTCTAAGTATAATTTACATGCAATAAAATCCACCTATTTAAGTGTACTGTTTGATGAGTTTTGGCAAACATATATACCTGTATAAACATCACCAAAGTCAAAATATAGAACATTTTCATTACCCCAAATACTTTCCTCTTCTTTGTTATTAGTACCTTTCCTCTCCCATCCAAATTCTAGGAAAATACTGGTCTGCTTTCTGTTATTTAGATCGCTTTGTCTTTTCCACAACTTTTATTTGAATTTCCAATAAATGATGTCATACAACATATATTCTTTTTTTTATTATTATACTTTAAGTTCTAGGGCACATGTGCACAGCGTGCAGGTTTGTTACATATGTATACATGCACCGTGTTGGTGTGCTGCACCCATTAACTTGTCATTTACGTTAGGTATATCTCCTAATGTTATCCCTTCCCCTCACCCCATGACAGGCCCCGGTGTGTGATGTTCCCCTTCCTGTGTCCAAGTGTTCTCATTGTTCAATTCCCACCTATGAGTGAGAACATGCAGTGTTTGGTTTTTTGTCCCTGCGATAGTTTGCTGAGAATGATGGTTTCCAATTTCAACCATGTCCCTGCAAAGGACACGAACTCATCCTTTTTTATGGCTGCATAGTATTCCATGGTGTATATGTGCCACATTTTCTTAATCCAGTCTATCACTGATGGACATTCGGGTTGGTTCCAAGTCTTTGCTGTTGTGAATAGTGCTGCAATAAACATACGAGTGCATGTGGCTTTATAGCAGCATGATTATAATCCTTTGGGTATATACCCAGTAATGGGATGGCTGGGTCAAATGGTATTTCTAGTTCTAGATCTTTGAGGAATCACCACACTGTCTTCCACAATGGTTGAACTAGTTTACAGTCCCACCAACAGTGTAAAAGTGTTCCTAGTTCTCCACATCTTCTCCAGCACCTGTTGTTTCCTGACTTTTTAATGATCGCCATTCTAACTGGTGTGAGATGGTATCTCATTGTGGTTTTGATTTGCATTTCTCTGATGGCTAGTGATGATGATCATTTTTTCATGTGTCTGTTGGCTGCATAAATGTATTCTTTTGAGAAGTGTATTCATATCCTTCACCCACTTTTTGATGTTTTTTTTTTTTCTTGTAAATTTGTTTGAGTTCATTGTAGATTCTGGATATTAGCCCTTTGTCAGATGAGTAGATTGCAAAAATTTTCTCTCATTCTGTAGGTTGCCTGTTCACTCTGATGGTAGTTTCTTTTGCTGTGCAGAAGCTCTTTAGTTTAGTTAGATTCCATTTGTCAATTTTGGCTTTTGTACAACATATATTCTTTTGTGCAAGCTGGCTTCTTGCACTCATCATAATGTTTTGGGAGTTCATCCACGTTATTGTGTGTATGAGAGGTTTTTTTATTGATGAATAATGTTTCATTATACCAATATTTATTACAGTTGGTTTATCCATTCACCTATTGTTGAACATTTGGGTTGTCTCTGGTCTTGAACATTCATATATTCTTCGGGCATAGGTTTTTATTTCTCATGGGTAAATACCTAGGAGTGGACCTGTTGAGTCCCATGGTAAGTGTTTGTTGAACCGTATAAGAAGCTGCCAAACTATTTTTCAAACTGGTTATACTATTTTATATTCCCACCAGCAGTATGTGAGAGTTCTAGTTGCTTGACATCTTTGTCAAACTTGGTATTGCCAATATTTTTAATTTTAGCCATGCGAGTGAGTTATATAGTGGTATCTCATTGTGGTTTTAATCTGTATTTCTCTGATGACTAATAATACTATCTTCTTATGTGCTTATTGACCAACTATGTATCTTAATATCTTTGCCTACTGAGAGCTTACCATTCTTCCCTTTCTACTTTTATTTAAAGTAGTAAGTACCTAATTTGTGTCTAATTTTTTTTTTTTTTTTTTTTGGAGATGGAGTCTCGCTCTGTCACCCAGGCTGGAGTGCAGTGGCGCTATCTCAGCTCACTGCAACCTCTGCTTCTTGGGTTCAAGCGATTCACCTGCCTCAGCTTCCCGAGTAACTAGGACTACAGGCGTGTGCCACCACGCCTAGCTAATTTTTTATATTTTTAGTAGAGGCGGGGTTTCACCATGTTAGCCAGGATGGTCTCGATCTCCTGACCTTGTGATCCACCCGCCTTGGCCTCCCAAAGTGCTGGGATTACAGGTGTGAGCCACCATGCCAGGCTAATTTGTGTCTGATTAAATGGATTTCTATAATACACTTACATAGGTGTCAGTAACCTTTTAAAATTGTAAGTTAAAACCAAGGAAAGCAAGAATAAAATAACTTTAACAATGAAAAAGTAACATAAGTGAGGTCATGTTTTTGGTAAGAAATAAATGGAATACTAAAAATGATATGAAATTTTTTTAATTTTAGAAATCTTATCAGCTTGTATTGAGAAACCTGATAATTTATGGTTAGATGGTATGCTAATTTGAATAAATTTAAATGTGGCCGCAGCATGCCATGGACAGAGTTAGATAAGACAAATAAGCTACATCATGGTGAGGTCTTGCTCACTGGGATCAGAATCAAAGTAAAATGGCAGACATGTGCACAGCTCATCCTGATACCTGTCTGACCAAAAGTGTATTATCAGGCGCACTCCTATAATTCTGACTGGGAGTTAATGGTCTTCAAAGTGGAGATGACAGCTTTGAAAAGAGATCAGTAGTAATCTTCAATCTGCAGAATTTTGTATTTGACCATAAGATTTTCAACATTTAGGTAATTTTAGTGAATCTCTGTAGAGAGCTTGAGTAAATATTAGTCACTGAGGCTCATTTCTTGGATCATAGAGATTAATGGTTATAATGTACATACTGCAAATAGTATGGATAATATTTATGGGATAAATAATTTTTTGTTCTAATTTTGTTCATGAACTTTGTATCATGATGATGATAAATTACGTAATTGTTGTTAATGCTAATTTGAAGACTGTGGAGCTGGAAGAAGTCTTAAATGTTATCTACTCCGGTTTGTTTTTTTTTTTTACCTGTATTTTTAAAAATTATGGTAAACTACAAAATTTACCATCTTAACCATTTTTAAGTGTACAGTTCAGTGCATTAATTACATTCACATTGTTGTGCAACCAGTCTCCAGAATTCTTTTCATCTTGCAAAGCTGAAAGTCTCTACCCATTACAATTTCCCATTTCCCCCTGGTAACTGCTGTTGTAATTTTGTTTCTATGAATTTGGCTTCTCTAGTTGCCATATAAGTAGAATCATACTGTATTTGTCTTTTTGTGATCTGTTTATTTCACTTAGCATAATGTCCTCAAAGTTCATCCATATTGTAGCATGTATCAGAATTTCCTTTTTAATGCAGAATAATATTCCATTATATGGATATATACCACATTTTGTTTATTCATTCATCTTCCCATGGACACTTGGGTTGCTTCCACCTTTTGGCCCTTGTGAATTATGATGCTATGAACAAGCTGTACTATTGGGAATTATGATGCTGTGAACGGGCTGTACAAATATCTCTTTCAGACTCTGCTTTCAATTATTTTAAGTATATACTGAGAAGCAGAATTGCTGGATCATATGATAATTCTATTTTTAAAATTTTGAGGAGCTGCTATACTGTTTTCCATAACAGCTGTACCATTTCACATCCCCACCAACAGAGCACAAGGGTTCCAATTTCTCCACACCCTCACCAACACTTATTTTCTCTTTTCTTGATAGTAACCATCCTAATGGATGTAAAGTGGTAGTTGTGGGGTTTTTTTGTGTGTGTGTGTGTGTGCGCACATGTGTGTGAGACAGAGTCTCACTCTGTCACCCAGGCTGGAGTGCAGTGGTGCCATCTCGACTCACTGCAACCTCTGCCTCTCAGGTTCAAGCGATTCTTCTGCCTCAACCTCGCGAGTAGCTGGGACTACAGGCGCATGCCACCCCTCCTGGCTAAGTTTTTGTATTTTTAGTAGGGATGGGATTTCACCGTGTGAGCCAGGATGGTCTTGATCTCCTGACTTCGTGATCTGCCTGCCTCCGCCTCCCAAAGTGCTGGGATTACAGGCGTGAGCCACTGTGCTTGGCTGGTACTTGTATTTTTAAAAGTCGGTTTTTCTTTTTCTTTCTCTCTTCCTAATCTTTCACCTTCTCCTCCTCCTATACTTTTTGTCCTCCTGCTTTTGGCAAACAGGTCTGTATATAAAATTGATCTTCCCAGAACTTCGCAGAACTGGGAAACCTAGAGCTTCACCTTTCCTTATCCCTTTTATTCCTGAAGGGGCCTGGAGGAGAACAGAAGAGAAAACACAGATCTCTTTGACTTTCTTATTTTAAGGCTGAGGAAACTGAGGCCCAGGGAAATGAAGTGCAGGCACACAGGAAATTAGGACTAAAATTTTTAATTCTCTATTTAACAGTTTTCTTAAACTATGTAGGTGTCAAAGAAATCTTTAAACATCTTTAATAATTTTTTTCTGGGTGGGATTGTGAATTAGCTTTCTCAGGTTACCTAGTCAGTAGCTTGATATTGTCTGAAGTGTGGAATGTTTATTCTTTTGGGATGTGATGTAATTTTAAGTGGTCTTAGCTGATAAAAGATGGACTTCAGTTGATTTTGGAAAAGAGCTTTAAGAAAATGTTGAATTGCAGAGTGAGGAGATTATTCCCTCATCCATTCTCTCTCATTCTCTCGGAGTAGTCAGTGAGGTCAGTTTGGTGCAGAGTATCTATAAAACCTCATGAATATTTGCTAGTCTTCCCCCATACCTACTGGCACACCTAAAAATAGGGAGTAGTATTCAAGCTTAGAGATACAAACATAGAGATATGGGAACAAATAGTTGGCTAGTACTAAATACCTGTTTTGATATTATTTTTAGTTTTGTATTATAACAATGAAAGATGGGAGATACTAGTTTTCCATTTTTTTCTTGTGTTTGCAACTTTTTTTTCCAAGAGATTTAAGTAAAAAATGGAAGAACTGTTAAGTACATAAGATACGAGGTGAGGCCGGGCACAGTGGCTCATGCCTGTAATCCCAGCACTTTAGGATGCCAAGTTGGGTGGATCACTTGAGGTCAGGAGTTCAAGACCAGCCTGACCAACATGGTAAAACCCTATCTCTACTAAAAACACAAAAATTAGCTAGGTGTGGTGGCGGGCACCTGTACTCCCAGCTGCTCGGGAGGCTGAGGCAGGAGAATCACTCGAACCCTGGAGGCAGAGGTTGAGGCAGGAGAATCTCTCGAACCTGGGGGGCAGAGGTTGCAGTGAGCCAAGATCATGCCACTGCACTCCAGCCTGCATGACAGAGAGAGACTCCGTCTCAAAAAAAAAAAAAAAAAAAAGAAAGAAAAAAAGATGGCAGGTGCTACATGGAGATGGCATATATACTGCGTTAGTTTGGGTACTAAAGAAGCAGACTCTGATACAAAGATTTGAGTACAAGTAGTTTATTTGGGAGGTGATCCCTGGAAATAGTGGTAGGATATTGGGAAAATGAGACAGAAAGGGGCTTTATCCAATACAGTTTTTCTTATTATATAAGATACAGCTGTGGATAATTACCACGATGGAGAAATCTGGGGAGCCAGTATTATCCCACATCTCAGAGTTATCCCACTTGAGGGGTGAGTAAGCCTCCGGTGTTTATACACTTATTTCTGTTAGTCATAGGCAGAGAGATACAGGGGTGGTTAATTTCCTGGTATTGCTAGCTGATGTGATGGTAGGCAAAGAAGGTATTAGGGTACCAAGAAATCTCTCAGGCAAAGAAATACAGGTGCTGTAGTGAGAAGCTTGGCCAGTGTACACTGAAGAGGTAAGGGTGAATGTATACAGATTTGGGGCATGTAATATTTACCACTTAGGTATTAGAATAATGACTACCTTAGGTAATCTCTTTTGTGACTAAACATTTTCAAAGATATGAATTTATAACCACCTTTGTTATTAGGCTGTAAAGTGTTGAAACTGTAAGGGGAATTTTTCTTGGTACCTAAACATAGTCCTACCAGTTGCTACTTGAGTTTGTTTTTAGACCCTTTTCTCAATGGGCAAAGTACTGAAAGTGTCTGTTCCCATAGTATTCCTTCATCTATTTGAATAAAGACTATTATTATTTTCTACCCTAGCCTTCTGTTCTCTACTAACCCAAATTATTTTAGGTTTTCTTTGTTATGCCATTTCTCAATCATTTAGTAATTTATGTTACTCTTTCTTGGACTTCCTGTAGCGTCTTTTCATCTTACTTAAGTTGATGAGTCTATTTTCTATAGCTGCTTTTTCAAGATAATACAATTAATGAAGTCTTATATAATTTAAATTTCTGGCCACATGTAAAACTTCATAATTTATTAATTATCATCATTTGAATAGTAATTTAAATGATTTTAGTTATACAAATCACTGAAATTATCCCCAAAGTCATAGCATATCTGTATCAATTATTTGATAGTTATTGTAATATATTTTAGAGCTGTGTAAGCGGAAACACTCATTTAATCCTAAGTACTTTGCTCTAATATAAAGTATTAAAATTAAAGAGTAAGAATTAATTGTGCTGCTAAAGAAATGGAATTGGTTACATTATTTTAAAGTATCTAAATTCATTTTGCTTTATCTTAACTCCACTGGCAAATAAAAAAGGGCTATGGCTAGCACTATGAACAGAGACATCTGAATTTTTGAAAATGGAAGCCGCTGTAAATGATAAACAGGCAACCCTGGTGTTTAGAGAACTTACCCTTGATAGCAACTAATAATATTCCCTTGCAGTTATACACATAAAATAGTGAATAAATTGAATGACTTTACTCCTAATTAGTCTTTCCTGCAAATATTAAATAATTTAGTACTATTTTGCTTTTTTAAAAAAAGGATTCATCTTATGTTAACAACAGTAATTTCAAGAATCTTTGCTTTTAATTACATTCTTGGTCATTACTCCCACAGATATTTTGTCATTCTATTGTGGCCATATGTCATTATGAGAAACTTAATACATTACTGTTCATTTTTCTGAGGGGAAACACCCCACATCATGGACACACGCACCAATTTGAATTATTTATCTGGATATCGTAAAGTAAAATACTTAATCTCAATTTGCAGTTGTATTGTATAAGCATGTATTTTATATAGTAGAGAAAGCAATATTTTGTATACTTTTTTGCTTTTAATTTTTAGTGAGCTATAATTTATTTACAGTAAAGTGCACAGATATGTTTATGCAGTTTATTATGTTTTGAGAAGTGTTTGTGTAACCCACACTTAAAAATTAAGGCATTTTTATCACTCTAGAAAACTTTCCTCTGGCTTGTCCCAATCTCTACCCTCCCCATCCCTCGATCCCAGAAACAAACACTGTTCTGATTCACAGATTATATAATTAATAGTTTTTTTAAAAAAAATTTTAAAAATCATGTACTTCATAGAAGATTTGAAAGGATAGAGTTGTAAATTTATTGAAGACTGTTTTGAACCACAGAGTAGGCAAGGGACTGAATATTGATACTATGATTGGAAAAAGTAATCATAAAAATATATTATAATTTCCAAAACTACTTACTTTTTAATAAGTATTTTGTTCAGTTTTCTGAGAATAAATAATTGAATTAATATTGAATTGAACCCTATATATTACCTATATGTACTCATTGGATAACTTGCTCTAGGGATCATTTAATTTTTTTTTTTTTTTTTTTAATAATTTGAAACATCCTAAACAGCAATCTTAAAAAAACTGCTCTGGGCTGGGCGCGGTGGCTCAAGCCTGTAATCCTAGCACTTTGGGAGGCCGAGGCGGGCGGATCACGAGGTCAGGAGATGGAGACCATCCTGGCTAACACAGTGAAACCCCGTCTCTACTAAAAAATACAAAAAATTAGCCGGGCGTGGGCGGGCGCCTGTAGTCCCAGCTACTCGGGAGGCTGAGGCAGGAGAATGGCGTGAACCCAGGAGGCGGAGCTTGCAGTGAGCTGAGATTGCGCCACTGTACTCCAGCCTGGGCGACAGATCAAGACTCCGTCTCAAAAAAACAAACAAACAAAACAAAAACAAAAAAACAACTGCTCTGCAAATCTAATTCGTCATTAATTCAGCCCCAAATTAGTGATCAGCAATTTGTGATTCATTTCTTTAGTCATTTGTTCTTGGCTTCAGAATATCATTTGCTTTCGCTAGTGTAAAAGTATTCTTTAAGTAATTATCTCATTTGTTGTCAGTGCTTACAAAGCTTTCTTACATCTTCAGAAGCAGTCCTTTTATGGTAGAATTTTAATTTCTACCATTTCAATTACTTTTATTCTTGTAAAATAGCATATGGGTGGAGGTATTAAATAAGAAAGTCATGAAATAAGGAAAAATAGAACTCCTTTATTTGGAAATTTCTAGTTTGTGTTTGTGGACAAAATTTATATATTGAAATCCTTACCCCCAAAGTGATGGTATTAGAAGGTGGGGATTTTAGGAAATGATTAGGTTATGAGGATGGAGTCCTTATGAATAGGATTAGTATACTTAAAAAAGACAACCTAGAGAGACCCCTGTTTCCATCCGCCATGTGAGGACATAGGAAGAAGGTGCAGTCTATGAGCCAAAAAGCAGGCTCTCATCAGACGTTGAATCTGCCTTGATCTTGAAATTCCCAGCATCCAGAACTGTGAGAAATAAATTTCTGTTGTTCGTAAGTTACCCAGTTTTTGCTGTAGCAGACTGAACAGACTAAAACAAGAATAGTTCCAGCACTCTTCACTGTCTTCGTATCGTTTTCCTCCTGGTATGCTATTTGCCTGTGTGATTTTTTTCCTTGGAAGCTCAAAGCTACTTGTCATATTTCAGTTTGTATCTGCCTCCTTTCCTTCACCAAATCCTTATTAAGGATTCCCTCTGTACTATTAATAGCAATTGTGATAAGTAGTAAAGAAGAAATAGACATTGTTCCTGACTTTATGGAGCTTACTTACAAAATAAAATTATCTTTCTCTCGTCTACATCAGAACTACCATTGTTTTTGCAAGGAAGCTAGTTATACTAAGATGTAAGTGGATGACAGAACATGGAAATTAACTCTGTCATCCAGTTCACATTATAAACTACAGTACTTAGGAGTCATTCTTTGTTGAAGGGTTCCAGGCAGGTGGGTGATAGATTTTAGGTGGCTAGGCATTCCCAGTGACTGTCAATTGACTGAAACTTGTTACAGCAATGTGCAGGGACACTTTGGTAATTAAGTCAATAATATCTTTTGTTTACTAAGCCAAAAACCACGGAGATGTCAAAGAAAATCCGTTAAGGAAATGATATCCCTGTCTATCTTATTGGTAAGACCATTTTCTTATCTTTAAATTATTTCAATGCCCTTTTACTTTTCTCTAGATTTTTTAAGATTCTAAAACTTAACTATGTTGTTCTCAGTCCTCTTGAAATTTAAATCATTATCTTTAATATTCACTAATTTTTTATTAGTTTACCTTATTTATTCTTTTGTTTTAAAAATGTCATACAAGTGCCAAAGGCAACACATTTTACTAAAAAGGATTCAGATAGAATAGAAGCACACAAACAAAGTGAAGCTTATTTTATTTTGTCTTGTCATCCTGGTATCATTAAAATTTTCTTTCAATATATCTTTTTTTAAATTATATAAATCAGCTATATATCAGTTTTGATTTCTCTAAACTGCTTTCAGAGTAATATTTCTTAGAGTATGACAAGTTTTAGAAGGGTAATATATTATGCAATAAATTGCATTTTCACTTAGAGGCGGAAGATCAACAGTGGAACAATTTATGCTAGTGGAACTGAGATTGTGGATTAATTCCTATTTTACCAAAATATTGAATTCTCTTGTAAACATTGTAGTCACTGCATGTATGTAGCTAAAATACTGAAATAGCTCTGGTTATCTTATATATCCTAACCTCTTGTGAAATAGATTTTCAATTCTAGGGTTTGGTGATAGCATTCTCCTAAATTTTCATGAGATACTTTACTCATTGACTTTGAGATTTCGTCTTGTCCTTTGATATTTTTAGTTTTCAATTTGCTTGTAACTTAAATATTCGAACTTTTTGAGGAAGAATTATCCTTGTATTTCACCAAAGCCTTAACATTTAGCAGGAAATTAAGGATTTAGGTTGTTATGTGTGTTACTCTTAATTAGGGAATGTCAATGAAAGTAAAAGCAAAGAAAGGGGAAGTGGTTCCGAGTGTATTTCCTTTTCCCTGGGGAATTCTGAAAACCCATGGAGGTGTAAAATGTTGGTAACAATTCCTTTGGACTCTGTCTGGATTAGTTTCTTCTTGCTGTGTATCAAATTACAATGATTTAGTAGCTCAAAACAACACCCACTTATTATCTCACAATTTTTGGAGGTCATAAGTCTGGGGGTGCTTGATTGAGTTCTCTGTTCCATGTCTCACAAGACTGAAAGTAATGTGTCTGTCACATGGGGCTTTTGTTTAGAGATCCTGGCGAGGGATCCATTCCAAGCTCATTGAGTTATTGGCAGAATAGCAGAACTAAGGCCTCTGTGTTATCTTGTTGGCTGTCTGATGGGATCTGTTCCCCACTCCTAGAGGCTGCCTGCTTGACTTCTCTTGTAGCCCCTCCATTTTCAAAGCAACAATACGGCCTTATGTATTGACTCTGACTGCTGCCACCAGCCAGAGAAGCACTCCACTTTTAAGGACTCATGGGCTAGAGCAGGCCTACTCAATTTTAATGTCAGCTGCACCATATAACATAAGATAATCATGGGAGGTATTTCTCATTGTATTCACAAGTTATAGGAATTAGAGTTTCTAATCTTGGTTGAGGGGGAGGCATTTTTAGAATTCTCCTTACCCTACCACTTTGAAATCTATTATCAATCTTCATAATACTTTACTCATAGCCAGTGAGCTAGAGTGAAGCATATAACTCACATATGAAAGGGCATTAAGAAGGCCTAAATTTTAAAATGAGAGTTTTGCTACAAAGGATATATGGGGAAACTACTACTTTTTTGAATGGGAATGCTCCTTATTATAAATAATTCATTTATCTCCCAAATGCATGCATGATTTCAATGCAATCCAACTGAAACACCTAGATGACTTTTGAATGTACATAAGAATAGCCAAAAAGAAAGAAAGAAGAGGAAGAAAAGGAAAGAAAAAAAAGAAAAGAAAATTTGCCAAAAACAGACTAGTGGTAGAGAAAGGACTTGTTTTATTTAATCTCAGAAGATACTATACAGTTATGGTAATCAAAACTGAGTGATGTCAGACTGGGAATAAATAAGCACATCACTGTATAAATGAAAACTTAGTTCATGATGTTCATTAATAGTAAAATAGTTAAATAAGTTAAGCTTTGTCTATACTATGGAGTACTCTAAAACCAAAGTAGTTGGTGCGTGTATGTATGTGCAGACACACACGTATACACACACTTGGAAACAGCTCCAAAGATGTATTGTTAAGTGCAAAAAAACAAAAAACAAAAAACAAACAAGAAGTAGGAAAACACACATATCTCACCTAGGTTCCTATACTATATGTACTCTCCTATAAAAAGACACCGCATCAGGGGCATAAAATGTTCACCTATGGTGTTTCCCTTGTACTTATGTTAGGTCCTGTAGCATATTCTCAATAGTGAGCTATGAGCAACAGTACCATGTATTATTTGTGAGCCAAGACATTTAGGAGCTCGTATGCTTCTACAGTCTCTCAGCTCCTGCAAGCCTACATCACAGTGACACAACTAAAAGGTGGTGGAACCTCTGTTAACCAGGGTCCCCAAGCGAGCCTGTGGAGCAGGGCCTGCTGCACCACTAACTGCCACACAGACAGCCTGCCAGTGGTAACTCCTAAGTTAGAGAGTTAACTTAGAAACATTTTCTAAGTTAGAGAGGTAACTTTGGAGTTACCACTGGGAGGCTGTGTGTGTGGCAGTTAGTGTTAACTCTCCTAGTTAGTACAGACACAGATAAACACATGAGGATGAAATTATTGGTAGGGGGTTGGAGGATTGTATACCATTATCTCTGTTAAGTGGAATAGCAGGAAGTGTGAGCATAAAGGATGCAGTTGCATTTTACTTGGATTATTTCTTTGTTGTCTGAATACTTTATGAAACTGTGTTTATATATAATTTTTGTTATCAGAATACTGGGATCAGTAAAATGCAGTTCTAAAAAGTAGGTAATATACTAGCAGTTTGCTTCAAAATTAAGTTTACCCTTGCTAGAGGAGTATTATGGTTGCTATTCTTTTTCTTTTTTTCAGGGATTTAGATGAATAGTAAGTTGATACAATGAAACAGCTATTTTTGTTTTAATTCATGCATGAAATGTAAATCTCTAAAGTAGAAGTCTTTTGTTGGTGTCTTTATGAAGAGTATGATTTATAGTGTATGATATGCAATGCATTATTTTCTAATATTGTATCTTTTGCAAACTGCCTCATGATTTTTTGCTTTATCCAAGATGCCCACTATATTGTTACTTTTTTTTTTTTTTTTTTTTGAGATGAGTCTTTCTGTCACCAGGCTGGAGTGCAATGGTGTGATCTCGGCTCACTGCAACCTCCACTTCCTGGGTTCAAGTGATTCCCCTGCCTCAGCCTCCTGAGTAGCTGGGACTACAGGTGTGCAACACCACGCCCGGTTAATTTTTTGTATTTCAGTAGAGACGGGGTTTCACCATGTTGTCCAGGATGGTCTCGATCTCCTGACCTTGTGATCCACCTGTCCCAGCTTCCCAAAGTGCTGGGATTACAGGTGTGAGCCACCACGCCCGGCCTGTTACTTTTTTTACTTAACTGTTTTCTATAAAATTACTTAAAAGAATTAATTTAAAACAAAAACTTTGTATCTAAAATGAAAAGCCAGCATCTCTTGACATAAATATAAGATTTATCTTATATTCATAAAACTGAATATAGTAAAAATGAAATAATACTTATGAGATATGGCTAGCTGCATTTGCTTAAAAAGACCCAGTCGTAAGACCTGCCTTCTCTTAAAAAGTGAAATTATTCTTCAATAGAACCTTGGTTAAGTTTAAGAAGGATTCAGTTAACATACTGAGGATTGTAGAACCATATATTTCATGGGGATATCCAAACCTGAAGTCAGCAAATGAACTAATGTACAAGCGTGGTTATGGCCAAATCAATAAGATGCAAATTGCCTTGACAGATAACATTTTGATTGCTCAATCTCTTGGTAAATATGGCATCATCTGCCTGGAGGATTTAATTCATGAGATCTATACAGTTGGAAAGCACTTCAAAGAAGCAAATAACTTCCTGTGGCCCTTCAAATTAACTTCTTCAGGAGTTGGAATGAAGAAAAAGACCGCCCATTTTGTAAAAGGTAGAGATGCTGGCAACAGGGAAGACCAGACAAACAGTCTTGTTAAATGGATGAGCTAAGGTGTATCCCATGATTATTTTTGTAATCTAGTCAATTACTAAAGTGACTGCTTTCAAATTGAAAAAAAAGTGAAATTAGTCATTGTTATAGATGGTAAATGCTGAGACCTTGTCCTTGAAAAAACAGAATGATTTTAAAGAGAATTGAAAATGGGCTGGGCGCAGTGGCTCATGCCTGTAATCCCAGCACTTTGGGAGGCTGAGGCCGGCAGATCATGAGGTCAGGAGATGAAGACCATCCTGCCCAACATGGTGAAACCACGTCTCTACTAAAAGTACAAAAATTAATTGGGCATGGCAGCATGCACCTGTGGTCCCAGCTACTCAGAAGGCTGAGACAGGGGAATTGCTTGAACCCAGGAGGTGGAGGCTGCAGTGAGCTGAGATCGTGCCACTACACTCCAGCCTGGATGACAAACTGAGACTCCGTCTCAAAAAGAAAATGGAGTTAAGTTTTTAGTATATGATTTATTGTTACTTAATGTCTTGCCTTTGTACTACCAATATCATTATTCCCATATTTGGGGGAAACACTGGTATTGTAGGAGGAATTCTAGGATTAGAGTCAGAAGATCTGGAATCACTGCCAGCTGACACCATGTCTTTGAGTTGTCGTTGTATCTTTGTACTTATGTCACTATTTATAAAATGGAGATAAAAATGCCTACCATTTTTACTTCACCTTAGGATTTTAGCAAAGATCAAATGAAATATTATTGCATATCACTATTAATAATAGTATTAGCACTAGTTTAATAATCGTGTATAAGTAAGAAGTTCTGTTATTTAGACTATAGTGCTTTGGCTGCAAACAGATAATTCATTCTTGTAATTTCCAGTTCTATACCCTGAAAGAACCAACATCTTTATTTAACTCTCCTGCAAATATGCATAATATCAATAGACACCTGGAATAAGTATGAATCTGTATCTATGTATTCACAGCAGAAAATACATTTAAAGTACATATTCTTATGGTCTCTCTAGAGTTGCCAAACTTAATTTTCTGTAGTTAGATATTTTGATGTGCTGCATACATTTATTGATATTTTATGTTTCTGTAGTTTCATTTATTATTAGAAAGACTAGAGGAGCCTCCTGTTACAAAGAACTCTCCTAATACTGCAGTAAGCTTGACATCTTTAGCTCATTTGCTCTTTCTGGTCACCGCAGTATTATTTAGTAAATGCTTTTCCCAATAAATTATTACTTAGTTTAGTAGAATCTTAGCATTAGTAGGCTCTGCTAGGACCCAAGGGAAATAATGCTTAAGACAGTGTTATAATCCTGATAAAATGTTACTCACTTTGTAAAAAGTAATGGTTGCTATGTTCCTTTTGATTCACAAAAATAGGTTTATGTATTTTATGTAATACCTATCCTGTTTTGTCACTGAGAAATTATTCTAAACTAAATCTTTCCTGAGTAACATTCCTGCTCCCAG